>NC_041716.1:16220918-16382419 GCF_900700375.1 Denticeps clupeoides
ACTAGGCTACTACCACCACTACCCCCCCACCTCATGATGTCTGATCAGCCAGACCTGTTGTAATTGAGGCCTGGCTTCGTTCCTGTTGCGTTAAAGACGCGCCTTCTCTCCCGCGTGGACTGCTTGATTATGAAATAGCGCTGAGCAAATCTGGTTCTGTGCAGCAAGGGGGAAGTGTGATTATACGAACAGAACCCACTCCGTTAGTGGTGCTTTGAAGCATGCGCCAAAGCTCCTCTGCAGACAGTCTATAAAACGAATGAAGCCATTTGGTTGTCGACTGTCCTTAGTATTTAACGTCGTGTATTAGTCATCACAGAGATTCGGAGAAGAAGCACCGGGATAAAGAAAAAGAAAGCTGGAAGCACATAGACGGCAGCGTGGAGAGACACAAAGACCGAGAGAAGAGAAAAGAGGAGAAGGTACGTGATTGTGGATAAACCTTCTCGTTTTTCATGTATTTAGTCGACCCGTGTGAATTCGTTTGACCAACAAGAGCAGCCTTTCTGTTTCTCGTATAAAAGAATTATAAAATAAATCTTATTCAAAACACCATATCTCGATGAAATAGACTATATTTAAAGTAAATAAAAGTTATTGCTTCACAATTTAAGCACAATGCCGGAATTTCTTTTTTTTTTTTTTTTTTGGGTTTGTTCCCTGATTTAATTTCTTCCTAAATCTATCTTGGAGTCTCCACGTTGAACGTTGAGCCTGTTGAAAATCAGGCGGAATGGAGTGTTTTTGTGGAGCAGTTTGTGTCAGAATGCTTCATAAGCTGCTTCTAATCATGGTCCAATTCCACATATGATGTGTGTGTTTGATTAATAACTTTTTGTGTGTTAAGTTTCGTGGATTTGGCCACCGCAGCATTGTAACCGTCCGGGTCGCGGCCCGATTTGACCAGTTTCCCCACTCACCTTCACAGAGCAAGTGGTTCGGTGCTGACTGCAAGCAGGAGAGAGAGAATGGATTTCCAAGGTGGGAACCTTATCAGATGAATCTCCTAATCTAAAGACTAGATTTGGTTTCATGACTTCAGAGAAATTGCTACGCTAAAGACTGGCCAGTGGTCAGTTTTTGGTCAAAATTTACCCATTGAATTGCTGTAAGTACGAAAATGTGCTTCTTTCCTTAGTCCTCCACACATTAAACATGAATTTGATAATAACGACTTCTACCACACACCCAAACATGGCAAGCCTGTGAAGCGAGGGAACAGCGATGAAGAGTAAGTTAAGTTTCCTTTTAATAAGTAGGCTGAATATCTAAACTGCAGTAATCACACCTCAAGCCAGATTTCATTAGTTAATATATGATGTTTTAGATATATCAACGCTATTGATCAAGTGGGAAATGATTAAAATAATTTTGATGGTTGTTGTGATGGTGTGAATTGAATTGGACTGATAACGAAAGAAAGAACAAGGTCTTTAATTAAACTGCATTTTAATACATTATCAAAATGTACTTGTTCTCATTTATTAATATTTTACAGATCAGAGTATAAGATTAAAAGAATAAAAGTTGAAAGTGTGAAGAAGGGAATAAAGAGGAAGCAGAAAGAAGAATATGATGAGGGGGAGGATGCGGAGGAAGAAGAGGAGGAGGTTTGTCATATCCTGACTGTCATTATTCCAGCTTTTTTTATTTGCTGATGTTATTCCTTTTTCATTTAGGATCAGAAACACAAAAAGAAGTGTAAAGACAAAAAAACAGGGGACATTGCGGGTAAGAAGAAGGTAAAGAAGGAGCCAGAAGAGAAATGGAAGTGGTGAGATGTTTTTTTTTTTTTTTCCTTCACGTCTGCCCTCCATCAATTGCAAAATTGTCTCTCAGCTCATATTTTTGTGTATTTTAGGTGGGAAGAGGAGAGGTACACTGATGGCTCTAAATGGCGCTTTCTGGAACATAAAGGGCCTGTGTTTGCCCCTGCTTATGAGCCCCTTCCGGAGCATGTGCATTTTTATTATGAGGGTGAATTTCTTTTTCTGGACTGATGGTGCCTATCTGTCTCAAGGTGTCCATATTGAATTTTTAATTCGGTATGGACACTGTGAGAATAGTTTTGGTTATAATACCAAATACACTCAGTAGTCACTATATTGAAAGTGTGATTACAAGACAAATTAATCCGGACTGCCTATTTACTTGGTGTTTTACCCAGCCCTACCTAACGTTGAACTCTTCATGCCCAACACACAGGAAAAATGTCCAACCTGAGCCCTCCAGCTGAGGAGGTGGCAACCTTCTTTTCCAAAATGCTTGACCATGAGTACACCACTAAAGATATTTTCCGAAAGAATTTTTTCAAGGACTGGAGGAAGGTAATGATGAGCAGACAAACCCTGAGCCTTTCGGCACATGTTTTAAATGAAGGTTGAAGCATGAACACACCCGACTGCCAATGTCAATTGAATTATATATATATTTTTGGCTGGTTTTGCAGGAAATGACATCTGAGGAAAAGTCAAAAATCACAGACCTGAAAAAGTGTGACTTCAGTGAGATGAGCCAGTACTTCAAGGCTCAGTCTGAGGCCAGAAAACAGATGACAAAAGAGGAGAAACTGGTGCGCCCTCGGCTATCAACAAACAGGGTTCATTTTACACTTCTGCGGGCAAAAGATTAAGCCCCATTAAAAGTGTTAAATCCTCACACTACTCTATAGAAAGCAGTGCTACTAGTGTATTATAGTGTATTTTCAGAGAGCTTGTTGTATTCGTCTTGTTGGCTAGTTATGAACCATGCCTATTCTGTCTGCAAAAACTTAGACATTTCCATCAGGCAGAGCCACCAAAAACTTGATGAAAGTTAATAACGTGCATTATTCTTCTGAGGAATTAATGAACACCTTTATTAAGGATTTGGTTGTTTAATTATACATATCACCACTCATAACTAGATGACAAGCAGCATTGTAAATAGCTTAATAGGTAGTATGTTGTATTAATTACATTCAGAAAGAAAGTGAAGTGACTGTCATTGTGAAACACTGTAGCACAGCACACAGTGCCACAACGAAATGTGTCCTCTGCTTTTAACCATCACCCTTGGTGAGCAGTGGGCAGCCATGACAAGCGCCCAGGGAGCAGTGTGTGGGGACTGTATTTTCTTAGTGGTACCTCAGTGGTACCTTGGTGGTTTGGGATTTGAACCGGCAACCTTCTGGTTACGGGTCTGTTTACTTAACCACTAGGCCAGGGTCTTAGTTATAAGATCAGATTGTTTGCAGCTTTTTTTTTTTTTTTTTTTTTTTTTTTTTTTTTAAGACATATGAATGTAAATGGGAAAGAGCAAGACCTGTGAATATCCAGAGATTTTTGTTAATGACCAAGTTTGTGCGTGTGTGTGTTACTGTTAAATTACTGCTAATTGCTTAACCTTTTTTATTGGAGAGTAAGTGCTTTTGAGCTTGTCAGAATTACAGTGAAATTCTAGTCAAAGGGGAGGGGCTGGGCGATTTCTCAACAAGCCGGAGAAAGCTGGAGTATTTACCAAGTGCCCTTGATTTGCAGAAAATCAAAGAGGAGAATGAACGGATCCTTGAGGAGTACGGCTTCTGTGTGATGGACAACCACAAGGAGCGCATCGGCAACTTCCGCATTGAGCCACCAGGGCTGTTCCGTGGCCGCGGCGATCATCCGAAGATGGGCATGCTCAAGCGCCGCATCCGTCCTGAAGATGTCATCATCAACTGCAGCAAGTGAGTTTCAGCTCCCACTGATCAGTTTATACTGCAGACTGAGTCTTGTTAAGCAATGCACCTGTTGCCAATATGACAACATTATAGAAGGTCCTATAACCTCATGAAAAATCTTTCCATTTTTATTCTTTTTTTTGTCATGTCTTGCTTTAAGTAAGTCATCCAACATTTGAATGTGCTTCAAAAGCTTACCAGAAGCAAAAATACAACAATCTGGACATGAGGCTCTGTCTGTATCCGTATAGGTACTTAATGCTGAGTTAATGAACTTGGTCCGGGATAGATGTAGATCTCCCTACACGTGTGCACGGTGTTGTATGCATTAATGACTATGTTATTTCAAGTCAATAATTATGAAGTCTGTACCAGTTAGGAACGGGTGGGCTCAGAGGAAAGGATGGGTCAGAGGGTCGTTTTTGATACAAGTTAGACGGTCCCATTGATTGTAAAGCATGAGTTGTCCATTTTATATTTTGCAGAGTAGAGCGGTGAAAGTGGGGTGTACACATCATCTACAGGTAGGAATTTGTGAAGAAGAAAAAAAAGATCGTCCAACCACGATGAGTGCACCAATTAATACCTTTTTGTTATTTAAAATGAGTGCAACGGGTATCTGGAATTGCAGATGGATTTAAAAAAAGATGTTGAAAGTTGAAAGGGGGTTGGCACGTGTGCCCTCGCGCCCGGCGGGCTACAGTCGTTTTTAGTAGTGATGGGCACAGCAGTTCTTTCAGATATACTGAATCTTTAGAATAATTTCAGTAAAAATTGTTAATTGAAAAGATTTGTTCACCGAATCATTCAGTGCATGACAGGAGGAGCCTGCGACTCAGACTTCCTGAACTTCCTGAGTGTTGTGGCTGTGTTTACATAAATCATGATGATTTGATCAACTACACAACTGTTACTCTGGTTTAATCTGTAATGAATGTAATAGAAAGTCACTATTTTCATTGTATAAGAACATTATCCAACCCCCGGATTCTCTATCATCTCATCTGCCTTCTGTAACTCAAATTTCATTAAATGAAACAGCGATAAATCGATAACCAGTGGTACACACATGGTATTCTGTTAACTACTCCCGAATTGCTACTGTACAAAACACATTTATACAAAATGCACACCGATCCACTTTCATTTTCCAAATAGCGGCAGTTCCATCTACAATACATTCTTAGAACATATGTACATGACTCTCGCTTCTCTCATTGGTTGCACTCTTTCCTCTGCATGTGTTTCTGCAACTGATTCGCTTACCTGCAACCAAACACAAAATGAACAACGTGATCTCAGAGCTTCTCTGGCTTCGCTGTGTTACTAAATCAACATTATGTACGTGATATTTAGCAGTGGATATTTAGCAGAATTTTTTTTTTTCTTTAGCAGTTTGTTTTCACCGAGGTACACTTGGAACACAACACACCAGTACATGCCACCCACACCTCACTCCTCAACCATCTGAATGTTCACTGTTGTTGACTGCTCATTTAATCACTACTCTGCAATATGGTACTGCTACGCATTGCACAATCTGTGCATGATGCATTTTCATAGCCACTATGCAATGATCTCTCTGTCTCTGTATTTGCTTGCATTTTAATAGGCTTATTCTTTAGTTTTATTTTCCACTTTATTTCTTTTCAATAACTTACTTTAAATATGCACAGTCAAAACAGAGCAGTTCAGGACACATTTCACTTCGTGTTGTACTGTTATAACAATGCACGTGACAAAAATCTTGAATGCTGAACAGACCGTGCGCAGTCACAGCTCAACTGAACTGAGAAAGGAATGAATCACTTGATTTGGTTCAGTTCGTTCCATTAAAAGATTTGTTCTTTTGGAAAAAAAAAATCATTCGCAAACAACACAACACTAGTTTTTAGACTGAACAACATGCGCTTCACTTTGCACCTGAAACCCATTGTTTTCTATGGCCAGTTAGGGTTGTGGGGTTGTACCACTTGGTGGCCTTTCTCCCTTGTGCATGCATGTGTTCGGTCACGTTACAATGACTCACGATTTCTAATGGAGGGCAGGAAGTAAACATGTAGAATTCTTCTTTGGAGGAAGTGTATTGTATGGGTTTAGACCCAGTGTCTAGATCGCTGCAATTACAGGCATTTAATTATTAAATATGTTTGATGTCACCCATTTCTCATAAAAGTGAGCAAGTTTGTTGATATTTGACCACTGCACGCCGTAATGCATTTTCATGCGACCAATAGAATCAAAGCGTTGAAACAACCAGATGCTCTTGGTTTTGGTCTGCCCCTTGAAACACAAGCTGATATTATCTGCGTCTAAGAGTCCTGAGATCTTTGCCACTACATTCTCACTAGGTGTTAAACCACGCCTATCTTTTGTGTTGGGCCCCGTGGTACGTTGAATGTCACTCCCTGATTTTTCAGAGGAAAGGGGAATACCAATGAAAAGGCAATACCCAGCCAAACATATTTATCCCACATCTGACAACATATTTAGGGGCAGTGGTGGCCTAACGGGCAAGGAAACGGACCGAAGGGGTACAGGTTCAAATCCTGAATTGCAGAGGTGGAAACCTCTGAGGTTCCCTTGATCAAGGTACCGTCCCCACACACTGCTCCCCGGGCGCCTGTCATGGCTGCTCACTAAGGGTGTTGGGTTAAATGCAGAGGGACATGTTTTGTTGTGTGCACTATGTGCTGTGCCTGCTGTATATCACCATACAGTAAAATGTTCTGAACAACTGTATGCCCCGACAAATCACACGTGAGTGTCCCATATTCCAGTACTCATAACTCGTTTATGTGCTGGGTAAGATCAGTGAGGGAGGCCAATTTCCAAAGTCAATTTGAATCAGACACTGCTTGTTCAGGTTTATCTTTTTCTGTCATGACTGCATTGATTTCAGAATACCATCTCACCTTTGCATGGTACATTAAATCACTTTCATCCTAGACGCTTTGAACCCTCCTCTGATGTGACGTGTTCATTAATTCTACTCACTAAACCATTTTTTTTTTCCTCCACTGCCATGTTTTTAGCATAATCAGTTGTCCATTTTAGATGAAACCTTTCAAGTGATTTGCATACACACACAAAAAACAGCTCTTCTCTCCAGTTACTTTGCCTTTCAAAGTGTGGAGTGTAGCAACCTCTGTTGTTGCTGAAGAATTCTTCTGTGGCTCATACACCAGCGAGGGATGAGACACTCGCGAGCTTTGACAACCATTTCTTTCCCTCAGAAAGGCCTGCATCTCACGACCAGTAGTGTCTTCCATCAGGACATTAAACGGTTGATCATGATAGTCACCAACCCTTAACTACTCGCAACAACTTGCACATTAGATCATTTAACCATGTTTTTTTTTTTTTTTTTTCCCCACCCCTCTTTCACTTGTGTACTGTATCTGCGTATTGATTTGATGTAAATGTGATTTATTTGTTTATGGAAAAACAACTGTAAAATATGCATAATTGAGTGGTACATGTGGGAGTTTCTTTATTTTAGTCGCCTCACCTGGCCCTGCCTCTGTTATCTCTTAGGGACTCCAAACATCCCAAGCCTCCTCCTGGCACGCGATGGAAGGAAGTTCGCCATGACAACAAGGTGACGTGGCTGGCATCTTGGACTGAGAACATCCAGGGCTCCATTAAGTACATCATGCTCAACCCCAGCTCCAGGATTAAGGTGGCGTAAAAGTGTCCCCTAAAATTCTATATATTTGTGTCAGTATTTGTTTAATGTATCTTTACTTTTACTAAAGTATTTCCCTGTTTACCAGTACTTTAACTCCACTACATTCCAAAGTTCCCAGACATCTTTTTATTTACGAGTTATTGCATAGTGTTGCTCATTTTTATATCCCTTTAACCTGAATGTGTGAATCTTCATCTCACCTACAACAAAACTGGGTTTATTTTCCAAAAAAATGAGCACATTTTAAACATGGCTGTGATGTTATTATATATAGAGATGCCAAAGTTAGTGTTAATGAATGATGGCAGGCATCCTCAATAACCCAGCCCTCAAACTGCTTTTGTGGCTAAAGGAGTGTGTGTTGTGTATTGTCAGGCTGTTCTTGGTGTGTCCTAGGGAGAGAAAGACTGGCAGAAGTACGAGACGGCGCGGAGACTGAAGAAGTGCGTGGACCACATCCGGGCCCAGTACCGTGATGACTGGAAGTCCAAGGAGATGCGGATTCGACAGAGAGCTGTGGCACTCTACTTCATTGACAAGGTCTGACTAATACCTGTTCAGTGCAAGTTTGGAAGTAACAGTTGTCATGGCAGTAGTCATCACAGAACTATACACTCGTGGACAACATGGTTGGTACCTTTTTCATTACAGAATGAAAAACCCACAATGGTCACTGAAATCACGTGAAACTGACAAAAAGAAACTGTGCATAACAATTTACTGAAAATCTGGCATGAAAATGACATGAAAATGTCACTTTGTGAAATGGCAATAGGTGTAAAAAGTGCTTTGGAAAAACACCAACCCAACTTCCTGTCTGCGGCAAACATTGTGGTTGGTGAATGGTGGTGCTGACGTTGTTTCCGAAAATGCCCCCTCAACTTCCGTAGGCCGCTCTCCTGCTCATTTTGCATTTAAAGCTACAGACACAGAATTGGCCCATCCTGGGGAAATCTCAACATGGGACTGGATCAAAGTGGCTGTAATTCTCCACCATGGCTAAATTTTGGAAAGATACTTTAGATACAGTATTAGGGGACCAAATAAAAGCAAGAAAATTGTCAGGAGACCTTTTAAAGAACAAATTTATGAAACTGGCCTGGACAAAAACCATGGTACCCCTAGAAAAGCCTGAAAAGAAATTGAGGATAGGGACAAGCTAAACTAAAGTGTGTCCTGCAATTAGCACCACAGGGTGTCTCCAAGCTTGCAATCAGCCATCTGCCTATTTAAGGGGTGAAAAGTAGTCACTGTGCTGTCTGGTATTATGCTTTTTACCACACTGAACATGGACCATGGACAGCTAAGGAGAGAATTGTCTCAAGAGGTTAGAAAGAAAACCAGCGTTTTAAAGGTAAAGGCTATAAGACCATCTCAAAGCAACATGATGTTCCTGTGACAGGAGTTGCACAAGAGGGAAAATTGATGACGAAATTAAAAGACTGATAATACGAACGGTAACCAGAACAACGTCCAAAGAAACCAGGAGTGAACTTTAAGGACAAGGTGCATAAGTGTCTGATCGCACAATCCGTCGCTGTTTGGGCTAAGACCACCACTGCAGAATTCAAATCAAAATGCATATTGACAAATCACAACGCTTCTGGGGAACATGAGATGAGAGAAAACTGGAGCTTTTTGTTAAGTCGCATCAGCTCTGCGGTCACCGACACAAAAAACAGAGTACAATGAAATCTCCAGACTATTAAGTCATTCTGGAGCAAAAGCTTCATCTAAGTCTGGGGTCATGAAGATAATTACTTAAAACACCCTAGAATGGAATATTCTGAAGTCTCCTTCCATGAGACCTGAGCTAAATGATTGCAGCGATTTGCTGCAAAAGTTGTTCAGTAAAATACGAAGTTACAGATTACCATTTTTTTTTTGTCTGTGCCAGTTTCTCTTTCTCTTTTTATTTATGTACACACACAAACACTGAGACACACAAACACTGTGGAGAACATCCTCCAGCATGACCGGTTTGGCAGTGGTTCAGTAATGGTGTGGGGTGGCATTTCTTTGGAGGGGTCACACAGTCCTCCATGTGCTCGCCAGAGGTAGCCTGACGGCCATTACTGAGATGGGATCCTCAGACCCCTTGTGAGACCATATGCTGGTGAGGTTGGCTCTGGGTTCCACTCGATGCAAAACAATGCTAGACCTCATGTGACTGGAGTGTGTCAACTGTTCCTGCAAGACGAAGGCATTGATGCTATGGAATGCTCCGCCCCGTTCCTAAGACCTGAATCCAATTGAGCACATAGTGAACATCATGTCTCGCTCCGTCCACCGACACCGCGTTTTTAAATGTCTTCATGGCTTTGCCCCACACTATCCATCCGATCTGCTTCGGTTGTATGCTCTGCCACGTGTTCTCGGGTCAGCAGATCATTCATTGCTCGTTGTCCCTAAGACCAAGCTTGTTCAGTCGCCGCTCCAAAATTATGGAACGAAATGCCCTTGAACATCAGGCAGGCCAACTCTCTCCCTGTTTTTAAGAGACCCCTTAAACATTTTTCTCCTTGGCTCTTAAATCTGTTTGTTTTTATTGTGGTGGTGGTTTTATAGATTTTTATTTGCTGTCTGTCTCTTTTTGTGTGTGTACTGCACTTTGGTGAACTGCAACGTTTTAAAGTGCTTTATAAATCAATTTGATCTTGATCACTGCTCTTAATTTACATATTTGTAAAGCGTTCAACTAAATTAATGCAATTATTGCAGCTGTTTACTTCTGTGTGTGGGTCTAACCTTTGACATGGATTCGAAATTCATGCAGTACAGGGACCATTCCTACATAAAAATGGAGGCAGAGAGTGAAAGAGTATTACTGGCCAATCAAATGATGTCTTTTTAATGCTCATTTATGTTCTTTTCAAGTAATTGCAAAATGTGTTTGTTTTATAGCCCTGAAATTAATTCAACTTCATTTGATACATCAAAGGTATATTGCAAAAGATATTTAATTGAAACTTTGTCCGTACATAGCTGGCTCTCAGGGCTGGAAATGAGAAGGAGGAAGGGGAGACTGCCGACACGGTGGGCTGCTGCTCTTTACGCGTGGAGCATATTAAACTCTACCCTGAGCTGGATGGCCAGGACTTCGTGGTGGAGTTTGACTTCCTGGGAAAAGACTCGATCCGCTACTACAACAAAATCCCCGTGGAGAAACGAGTAAGTGTGGCCAGAGGCGGAAAGAGTGTGAGTTGAGAGACACTCGATGTTGTACATTCTCTGACATGCATGCGACCAAAAACATGACATTTATTTAACTGTGTATGATTATCATCAGTGTATTCTAATAATCATCATACATCCTGAACCTTTCTGGCCTAGTGCAATGGACAACACGCCTATGAACCAGAAGACCACACATTCACAGGTTCAAACTCCACTTACTTGTGTTTAAAAGCTGTTTCATTGAGAGACACGTGTATACCCATGATGTGCTGTTTCAAACTATTTAAAATCCACTAAGATGATGCCAACATCTTTGGAAATATAATTGTAAGCGCACTGTAAAATTAATGATATGATTATTATAAAATGAAGGCAGTTACAATTGCAACAGACCCATGTGACTTTTGTGCATTTACATTTACAGCATTTATCAGACGCCCTTATCCAGAGCGACTTAGTCAGTATTTTACAGGGACAGCCTCCCTGGAGCAACTTAAGGTTAAGTGTCTTGCTCAGGGACACAATGGTAGTAAGTGGGATTTGAACCCGGGTCTTCTGATTCACAGGCGAGTGTCTTACCTTCTCTGCATTTTTACCCATCATAGCACTTCACAGTGCAAAAAAATCACTGAAGATTGAGGTGCTGGTGTTATGCAGACATCCCAACCTGTAAAGGCTCATTTCAGGCTCACACTGAAATTTGATTGGCTTATTTTCCCGCAAACCAATCAGGATGCTTTTGTCTAGAACAAGCTGCATGAACTGCCAACACACACAGTGATACAAACATATATTCTCTCTCTCATTCCATGGTGTTCACGCTTCCCTCGTGTGCGTGACGATCACGTTGCTGCCTCGCATGCTTGCTCTATGTTCCCGGAATATTTTATGCAATAAGCAGGGAGCCTCCATCAATATGCGGAAGACTTTGGATGTCTGTGTCACATATCAACTGCGGACTGCATCAACTGCATGTGCTCCTGTTCATTCTTTTCCTGCAGACTCAGCAACCAAACATCAGACTAAACTAAAACATCACGTTTTGTCACTAATCTAATGTGGCACGAGCTAGCAGGATTTAAAACAAAATGCACACACAGGTCTGTCCTTTAGCCACAGCACCATGCAGTTGATTGGGCATTTTAAAAACGGTCAAAATGTGCAGATTGATGGGATACAACTTTGTTCTGGACATTGAAGATGTCCATTTTCATTTTTGATGTAGCAGACACCATATCTAGAGCCACTTACAATCAGGGACAGGGACAGTTCCCCCCTGGAGCAACTTAGGGTTAAGTGACTTGCTTAGGGATACAGTAGTAGTAAATGGGTTTAAACCTGTGACTTTGTGATTGTAGTCTTACCCACTGGCCTACACCCTAGGGTATCTTACATGTCTTATCATGTTTCGTTTTTGTTGTAGGTGTTCAAAAATCTCCAGCTGTTTCTGGAGAACAAGCAAGCAGAGGACGATCTCTTTGACCGACTCAATGTATGTCACATCCTAAGTGTTCAGCCCTCAGTTGTGTAATTTTTTTTTTTATTATTGTAATTTTTTTTATTGTTATCTTCCCCCTCAGACCTCCATCCTGAATAAGCACCTGCAGGAGCTGATGGATGGTCTGACGGCCAAAGTGTTCCGTACCTACAACGCCTCCATCACTCTTCAGCAGCAGCTTAAAGTGCTGACCAGTCGTAAGACCTCTAAATCTCATTCTACCTACAGACTCCCTCTTGCACGTCATGCTGTTTTGAGAGACTTTCTGGGGGGCCATTCTATGAACTTGTCCTGTTGTATTTTCTTGTCATAGCTGACGAAAACGTTCCAGCCAAGGTTCTCTCCTACAACCGAGCCAACAGAGCTGTTGCCATTCTGTGTAACCACCAGAGGGCGCCACCCAAAACCTTTGAGAAATCCATGCAGAGTCTGCAGTCCAAAGTAAGTCCCCCCTTTTTGGTGACACACCTCTGCCTTAGGCTGCATTTGCTCTCATTGTGAAATCTTAACAAACCTGATGGACATGCTGGAAAAACTGGACAAATATGATTGACGTGTTTGTCAGAGAATTTTTTAATGCCTCCTTTTTGTAATTGTAATTGCCATCTGTAGTTCAAAATGCAGTTCTTTGAATTTCAAAGCAGCTTTAACACGCACTTAAAGTCATGAATATGAAAAATAATAATAATAAACATTCTTCTACAGATTGATGCAAAGAAGCAACAGCTGTTTGCTGCAAAAAAGGAATTGAAGGTGGCTAAGTCAGAGTCTAAGAGCCTACATGACGAAAAAAGCAGAAAGTAGGAGTTCATGAGACAAAACAAGTTATTCCTTATTTAATGCATCCGTCCATTCATAGCACAAAAACATTTCATGCTGTGTCCAGAGTGGTGGAGACCAAAAGGAAGGCTGTGCAGAGGATAGAGGAGCAGCTGATGAAGCTGGAGGTGCAGGCGACTGATCGGGAGGAAAACAAGCAGATCGCCCTGGGCACCTCCAAACTCAACTACCTGGACCCTCGCATCTCAGTGGCCTGGTGAGTGTTGCAGTTCCAGGGCAGACTGAAGAGGTTACTGATTGGCTTGCACTTCTTCACGTGGAGCGTGAGTCGAGAGTTCACCCATTCAAGCAACAGGCTGCCAAATTGGATTGTGGATCCACTGCTTCTGGTTTTCAAGCGCAGAGCAAGTGCCAGTCATTGAAATCCATTTTTGCGATTTTTCGCGAAACACGAAAGTTGTTATGAGCAAGACAAAAAAATTATTGCAGATTTTGCCACTCTCAAGAAGTTATTCACATTAGGCGCCCTGGGGAGCAGAGCGTGGCGACGTTGCTTTGCTCAGTGACACCTTGTCTGTTTGGGATTCGAACCGGCAACCTTCTGATTACGGGTGCGCTTCCTTACCCGCTAGGCCACCACTGCCCCACATGTGCAGTACACAAACATGCACACATTGAATTTAATGCATTAAATATTTCTAAATATTTCGTTTTTGGCGAACCAAGTTGAAACACCAATTACCTCCATCCATGAAGTAGCCACTGTAGGCAGGCACAGGTTTGCGCCATGCACCACATCTGCAGAGCTACCGTCTCAGTCAAACGTGAAAGGTTGTTCTGTTTGTCTTTTTTCAGGTGCAAAAAATGGAGTATTCCCGTTGAGAAAATCTACAATAAAACACAACGAGAGAAGTTTGCTTGGGCTATCGACATGGCAGATGAAGACTTTGAATTTTAAATAATGTCACTGATTTTATAAACAGGCCTGGCAAAGTTTGAAAGGTTTATGAATTTCATACTTTATATATGGTTCAAAGGGTCAATCTGTGTTAAATACTACCACAGATAATCATGTTAAAATATTTTACAATTTATTCACAATGTTAAGGTTTTGAAATGCCTTTTATGCTGTGAGGGTCTTATGCTGAATGAAGCAGTTTTGGTTTAAAATTTAAAGATTTAAATAAAAAAAAAGTTTGAAATCTGTGAGGAACAGGTTTTATGATTGGGTGTTTGTATACAATCATCTGTTTCACTACTTAATTCTATATTTTCATAGAAAAAAACAACCTGCACGCCTTGGGAAAATGTTTTGCAGGGTAGTGTGTTTGGACAGAGTGGAGTGTGCGCGTTTGTGTGTGTGTGTGTGTGCACGATTGAAATGAATTTTTAATGTAATTAAAGCAATTATTTGCTCTTCTGTGCTTTTTGTGTGCATTTGTGATTTATTTTAGTCTTAATATGAAGCATCCTTGTCGTACTTCATTTGGTACTCTGCTTTTGTTTGGTTGTTTCATTATTATTATTTTTTTAACCAATGTATAAGAGTATATAAGAATTACCATCATCCTGTTCTATACTTGAAGAAATGGCTGTATTGTTACATACTGCTGTTAAATAAATGTTGCACATTTTCATTAGGTGAAATATTGAAAATGTAAGGGGATGTGAGTTTTGCCAAAAAATATGAATTTTTTATTTATTTTTTTTTTTGCAATTATGTACAGAATTCTTTTTTTATGTGAACCTCTGCACTTATTTATAGGATTAGAAATAACGAAGTGTTATTGTAGGATGGCAATTCTATCTTTTCAAAGCTTTTAACCATTTGAATCATGTAATTTGTTTATCATTTTTCTGATCTCTGTTATGTAAAAGAACACAATAAAAGGCTATTTCAGTTTTATTTGTTGTCTCTGCATGCAACTTTGGGGTAACCTTGGACAATTGCTTTTCGTACTCATCTCACATTTCAAATCTTGCTCGCATCTATTTCTTCTCTACAACATTAGAAGGATTTGTCCATTTTAATCAACACAAGCTACTCTGGTCTCTGGTCACCTCCTAACTGGACTACTGTAGCTCACTCCTGGCTGCTCTTCATCTTGGCGCTGCTCGACCTCTCCAGCCGATCCAGAACGCTGCAGCACGACTTGTTTTCAACCTTCCCAATTTCTCCCACACCCCTCCACTGGCTTCCTGTAGCTGCCCGCATCAAAATACTGATGCTTGCCTACAAAGCCAAAGCTACCTCAGATCTCTCATCACACCTCGCGCTGCACCTCGATCTCTCTGGTCCTGCACTGGTACCACCATCTCTCGAGGTTCTAGGAAAGCGTTCATCTGAATGGTGGAACGTTTGAACAGCTGAGTCCTTCAAATACAACCTACAATCCTTCCTGTTTAGAAAATATTACGTACAATTTCTATATATAAAAAAAAAATAGCTTCATTTAGTTCATTAGGATATTCATATTGATGGATATTTTAAAGCACTCATGTCAGTCACTCTGGATAAGAGCATCTGACAAATGCTGTAAATGTTAATGTTCTCATTATGAAGATAATGAATTATGCAATCCATAAATTATTTTTATTTGGTACATAACTAAGTCTACTCCACATTTCTGAGTGAAGCTGTGCACACCTCTCCTGTAAGACCAGACTTTTCCTCCTCCTGTTTCTGTGATGTGAGGTGACTGCCAGCGCTGTCGTGCTTCGACTTTGTTGTTGTGGTGATATGATATTAGGCACGTCCGCCATTGTTCTCCACTCAGCTCATTTTTTATTTTTTTTGCCACTGCGAACAGCACAAATCTGCATGCCTGCCGCGGCCTGGGCCATGTGCTGTTATTGTTTACTCTCAAATCGCATGCACCACCCCCACCAACACACACACACACAGGGACTCTGTCAAAGGCCGGCTTCCTGGACAAGTTTCCTCTGGACCTGTCCGGCCGTGTGCAAACAACAACATGGCCTAATGACTCTGAAGAAAAATTCCCTCAATCTACACAATAAATCCTGACGGGAAATACAGGCATTCGATCTGAAATCTGGGTCTTGCTTCATTCCCTTTTTCTTTACTCCAAGACTCAATCGACATTTGCGGGGACACTTGTGAATATTTTTGTAGGCCCACATGATTTTTGAAATTAATTTATTTATAAAAGTAGATGTGTTCACCGTGTGGCTTAAAACTGTATTTTGTCCGTCTTGCTATAAAGTGGAGGACGGGAAGATGGATGGTATTATGGGCTGCTGCTCTCTGTAGAGGGTCTGAATGGCCAGCATCCTGGGAAAGGAACTCCTTCCTGTGGAGAATCGTGTACGTGGGACCAGGGAGGTCTTTAAAGGGAAACTGGTTTTAGGCCAGCCAATGGGACAACATAAAGCAGACTTAGTTTTCATTTACCACTGACATTTGATATTTGTGTTGTGAGTTAGAAATAGACCAAAGAGAGCCTGATTCGCTTCGTTTTCGCTAAACATGCGAAACAATGCAGTTCGAGTGTTTCTATGAACTGCACCCTCTTTCGGTTGCATGTGGGCATTGACGTCCCTGCGGTCCAGTGCTTCCCCTGAGGTGGAATGAAGTACCTACCAACTCTTCCAGACAAGACTGTGCTTTCTTCTCATTGGAGTTCTGATGCCTTCACTGGTGGCTGACAGGTTGAAAGTCACCTGGACTGTATGCACACTAACCCTGCTCAAAAAGACAACGTTTGCACTCACAGTGTTGAGTGTTTCGGCTGTTCCCTCACATGGGGATATGAAGTGATTGGAAGTGTTTCTATGGACCAGAAGACCCAGGTTAAAACCCCACTTACTACCATTGTGTCCCTGAGCAAGACACTTAACCCTGAGTGTCTCCAGGGGGATGGTCCCTGTAACTACTGACTGTAAATCGCTCTGGATGAATAGATGTAAATGGAACCATGCCTTCTATAAACAGTTATTTTTAATCAAATTATCATTTATTTATGCAAGGTGGTCACACTGAGAAAAACACACTGTGCTGAGAAAGTGGTAGTGTGTTGGGAACAATTGTACAAGATCCGAAATTGTTGATAAACTCTGTGCAGGTCTGGTTTGGTCGCCAACATGGTTCCAAGATGTCCACAGCAAAGATCATGTGATGTCCACGAACAGTGCCATGAAGAAGCATAAAGAACATCAAGGAGAATCCAAGGAAATTCCACTCGGGCCAGATTTCAATTTGCGAAGTGCGCTTTTCTTGTATTTTTGTGGGGTGACACAGTCGTGTATCTGGCAGCATTGCTTGCATTATTTTATACAAGTGATGCAACGAGAGCTGTCCCTTTTTTTAAAAAAAATCTCATTCAAATTTAATTTGTATACAACACAAATAAAACAAGAGACAATTTTTAAGATTTTCTAAAATGTCATTAAAATCAGAAATATGTTTGACCTGCTTCTGAAGTGAATTCCTCGATCATGGTGTGTAGAAGTGAAATGCTACCGTGGCAAGTTTAGATTTTCTATTTGGGGATGGAGAATATATGCATTAAAAATGTACACTAATAATTCTAAAAGGTTGCATATTGTACATGACGTTGGTATGTAACCATCTGACCACAAACAAACAAGCATTTAAGACTACAATGTTCTTGCTTTGCTCTGTTTTCAGTGACGTAGAATTCAGAATTCAGCGGTATTCATATTTTTCACATGCAAATGAGGTGACTTGTCAGGTAAGTTGTTTGGTGTGTCCCTTTATGGCTAAACAACAGTGACAGGGGAAAGAACAGTACAAGAAAGCTTATTGTACACGCACATGCATTCGGGCTCCAGCTTTCATTTTATAGAGTCCTGCTATCAAGACAAGGGAACGGAATGTTCTCTTCTTGTGCCGTCTTCTCTCCTCCTGATGCGGAGACACCAAACATTCCGCACATCACGTAATACAAAGTACATATATTGTTGAGCATAAGACCAATACAGGATTTAATCAAAATCACGAGACAATTTCATAAGAAGATTAATCATTAATCATCAAGGCATGACCTTTAATGTAATGATTTTTATCCAACAACTGCACTGTACTGACCAAACAGAATGAGGTCGCGTTCATCTGAAAGTAACCTGTGTGCAAATATCATCACATGAAACCTGTGATGAACATCAAACCTCACATGAAGGGTGACCTGTTAGAGGTCAAGTGAGCAAACCACAGTGTTATATCTGAATCTTCATTGGAAATTATGCATGGCTGCTGAAGGGTTAGATGCTGGAGATGGTCAGGAACTGAGCCCGCATATACTTGTGACGTTAAGAAGAAGTCCACACTCAAGATGAAATATGTGAGCAGCAAATGTCTGTCAGGAACATCTGTGTACCACACCTGACATCTGGTCCACTGGTGTCAATCTTCATCAGGTTTACAGCATCCTGAACAAAGGCAGATGATTGGTGTCTACACGCATAGACCCAGAACTTTGGATGGTCTTTCATGAGAGCTCTCTAGTTAGGACGAGGAGAAACTGCCCCCAAGATGATTTGGAGTGGCTTTTGGTTCGACAGCAGGACCAGTTGTGCTTTCAAACTAAATTAGCATTATTTGAGTGTCCAGCCTACAACAAAGCAAACTACTGCTCTCCCGATCCCATGATTGTTGGAAACAAACAGATTGCATAACTTTCTAGGCCCCAAAGTTATGTGCCACATACAGTATGTCAGAATGAGCCGCAAGATCTAGAGAAGGATCTTGAGGCAGAAGCAATTGTTTCGAGTTCAAGTTCAAATTTTTTTATAAAGCACTTTTAAAACAACGCAGTTGACCAAAATGCTGTACACAGATAAAAGAAAAGAGAGAGACGGCGAATAAAACAATCTAATAATAATAACCACAATAAAACAGTAAAACCAACATCTCAGGCAGATTTAAAAGCCAAAGAGAAAAAACGTGTTTTGAGGGAGCTCTTCAAAGCAGGAAGGGATTTGGCCGGCCTGCTGTTCGAGGGCATTGCAGCGACTGTAAAAGCTCGGTCGCCCCAAAGTTTCCTCCTTGTCTTAGGGACAATGTTCTGCTGACCTGGGAGTACGTGGAGGAACGTACGACTGAAGCAGATGGGACAGATACTGTGGGGCAAGGCCATGAATTGAGCCGATAACAAACCCGGAGCCAATGTAAAGATGCTGGAACTGGAGCAGCATTTTGGGACAACTGAAGTCGATCAAGTGACTGCTGGTTAAGCCCAACATAAAGTGTGTTGCAGTCGTCCAGAAGTTTGGTAATAAAAGCATGGATTGAAATCTCAAAATGACGCAGAGAGAGAAGTGGTTTGACTCTCGACAAAAAAAGCTGGTTTTGACCACTGAGCTGATCTGAGCATCTGATGTCAATACGCTGTCCAGTCTAAAAAAAAGTGAAAGTGAAGTGATTGTCATTGTGAAACACTGCAGCACAGCACACGGTGACACAACGAAATGTGTCCTCTGTATTTAACCACCACCCTTGGTGAGCAGTGGGCAGCCATGACAGGCCCCTGGGGGAGTGCCTTAATCAAGGGGACCTCATTTTGTGATTCGAACCAGCAACCTTCTGATTACAGGTCTATTTCCTTACTTTCGTCTAGAAGAGGACACAGGTACCTAGGATGTGAACATTTTGGATGAGTTCTCATGTAGGGAAGAGATGGAGACTTTTCAGCGAGGACTCAGTGCAACTATAACAATTGATTTTGAGTCTCAGTCACACATCTGGTCCTGCTTGGAATTCCCTGAACCCACTATGTTTCCTGATACCAGAATGGCAAAAATCAGGGAAAAGACTCCTCTGTGCAGGGCTGGTGCCCACCAGACTTATTGCATTATTGGCATTTTTTTTTTTTGCTGCTGAGGCCTGAGAGTGAACAGGAGGAGAACAGTGTGATACTAGAGGTGAATGAGAAAAACCCTGTTTTGAGAAAGATGTTGACAATTATTGAAGTCTAAAAATAAGTAAGCAAGCAGTTTTCACATTTGTAGTAATAATCATCAACTCGTGTCATTTTGGAAAGAAATGACCACTGACATTGCAGGCCTAAGTATGGAAGCTCTGGCTTTTTATGTGTTGGAAGCACTATCAAACTCTCTCTCTCTCTCTCTCTCTCTCTCTCTCTCTCTCTCTCTCATATATATAAACAAACAAACAAACAAACAAACAAACAAACAAACAAGCAAACAAACAAATAGTCTACAAAAAGGTAGAGAGGTTACACAATCTCAAATGGATATATTCTGTGGTGACATGAGCCTGAAAAAAACAATAAAATCAAAACCACACTGGCAAACGCAGGGTGTTGCTCTATGGCCAACGGTCTTTAACAGCAGGAAGAACTCTCTCACTGATCTAAACATGTCACCGGCAACATGGGCACAGCAGCTGCGAGAAAGCAAAAGCCGAGGGGGGGAAAAAAGGAAGAGAAAAAAAAAAAGAGAGAGAGAGGGGAGGAAAATAGGGAAAACATGTGAGCGGGAACAATGGGGTTTGTTTGTGTGCCAGAAGGCTTTTCCTCCACATGTGCAAAGCTGATGGCTGCAGGGTGGAGGGAGGTTTTTCGGCCTCCGCCCGCGGGCCCGCCTTCTGGACACCACTCATCACCCCACCTCGCGCTCTATTTTGGGAAAACCCAGTCCGCGTTGCAGTGGGTCCTCCCTATCACGCCAGCGAGGGCTCTCCACCGTCTACTGAGCGTTTGTAACTTAGCTGGACCGCAGAGGGAAGGCGAAGGGGCCAACAAGTGCTAAACACCTCTGGGAACTCCTTCAAGACTGTTGGAGAACCATTTCAGGTGACGACCTCTTGAAGCTCATCGAGAGAATGCCAAGAGTGTGTAAAGCAGTAATCAGAGCAAAGAAACTAGAATATAAAACATGTTTTCAGTTATTTCACCTTTTTTTGTTCAGTCCATAACTCCACATGTGTTCATTCATAGTTTTGATGTCTTCAGTGAGAATCTACCAACGTAAATAGTCATGAAAATAAAGAAAACAAAACTGAACGATTATATACACACACACATATACACACACACTATGTATACACTATACATATAAAACCATACTCAGTTATTTATTCTTCCCATATGAATATAACGCTGTCACTTCACTTTGTAATTCATTATTATTGAATTGTATTTTTGTATATTTGTACCTTCTTGCTCTATTTACTACATTCTGAAATGGCTTCTTTTTACCTCATGGTACATGCTGTAGTGACAATAAATGACATTGTATTCTATTTTATATGTGCAACATACCTTACTTTAGAATTAAAGTTAGCTGGATATATTTGAACAACATTCCGAACACACACTAGTGAGAGTTTACATTTACAGCATTTACCAGACGCCCTTATCCAGAGCGACTTACAGTCAGTAGTTACAGGGACAGTCCCCCCCCTGGAGACACTCAGGGTTAAGTGTCTTGCTCAGGGACACATTGGAAGTAAGTGGGGTTTGACGGAGGATGCGTCCTGAGCAAGAATAAACCCTCCACAGATATTGCAGATTATCCACTGTTCACCACTCGATTTATTTAACCACAGGGCCACCGGTACAGATCTGGGCCAGTAAACAGGTCGGCCTGTACGTGAGCCTTGCAAGTTCTGAGCAGAGAGCAGCATCATGAGCTCATGCAGACTGATCTTCAGGGAACGTGGAGCAACAGAGACAAGAAGAGCAAGGCGAGAAATACGATCCGCGTGGAAAAGGCGCGGCTGTGTCTTTAAGAGGGCCTCGCTCTCTCTCTCACCCTCACTCCGAGTCACTCCCCTCTACAACCCTCTGCGCTGCCACCGACACGCGCCAACCCCACACAGTCAGAGAGCATAGGCGCCAAATCCGGCCCAGACGAAACCCGACACAGCCCCCTCTCCATCGACTCCCTCTCTCGTCCTACTCGCCTCGCCTACATCTCGCTACTATCTCCGCCATCCCCCTCTGCTATCACTCCCTCTCTCTCTCTCTCTCTCTCTCTCTCTCTCCCCTCCCTCGCTCTCTCTCTCCCCCCCTCCCTCACCCTCTCTCCCTCCCTCCCTCCCTCTCTCTCTCTCTCTCCTGCGCTTTGTTGTGTAGAAGGGGTCGGATGGGGGAAGGGCCGCGGCGTCTGACTAAACCCGCGAACGGCCAACCCGATGGAGGAGCGCCACCGCGGGCCGCCCGGGCAGGAGAAGAACCGCACGGCTGTTCCGCGGAGCGACGGCCGCCGGGCGACGCGGGGAGGACCGCGGGGCATGTGAAGCGGGAGCCGGAGATGTGCGGCGACGAGACTCGTCTGCTTTTGTCGCTCGCGTTCTGAAGACGGTAAGACCGCAAAAAAAAAAAAAAAAATAAACCAAGAAATAAAAATAACAGATAACAGTATAAAAAGCGGAGCGAGGGCGGAAGGAAAAGTAGAAACGCCTGAAGGGCTCGGCCGCACTTCACCCCCGCCGACCCTCCAGGAGCCCGGAGCCCGGTTCCCGTGTGACGTGCGCCGTCATTCCCCCGGTTCCTAGCGAAGGAAGAACCGGCCTCGCTTCGCGTGTAGAACAAGTATCGATATTCCATGTTATCCCGTGTTATTATATTCCGATATTCCATGTTATTCCGCGAGCCCGAGCTAAAAGGCCTCCGGAGGACGGAAGCCGTCGCGGGGCAGCTGGCGGCCGCTCCGGCCCGGTTCCGCTCCGGTTCCGCTCCGGTTCCGCTCGCTCCGGCGCGGCGGTGTTTGGGGGGTGTTGAAGGGGCTGAAGCCGCCGTTGTCGGTGTTCTGAGCGCCGCTGTTTTTTCTCAGGTGTCCTCGCCCGGGCCCTCGGCGGGTATCGAATCGTCGCGAAGAGGAGGAAGAAGAAGGGGGGAAAAGGGACAACAGACCCGGAGAGTCGTGGCGTGGGGCCGGGTGGATGGAAGTAAGCATGGCCGCCTCCACCGCCGCCGCCGCCGGCTTCTTCTCCAACGGGCCCGGCCCGTGGACGGTCACCGACACGGAGATGACCAACCTGTACCGGGACCTGGAGCTGGGGACCGTGCTGACGCTGTTCTACAACAAGAAGTCCCAGCGGCCGGAGAGGAGGACGTTCCAGGTCAAGCTGGAGACCCGGCAGGTCATCTGGACCCGGGGGACCGACAAGATCGAGGGGGAGAGTGAGTTTTATTAAACATTCGCCACCATGATCACTTCCAGCACGTATTTACCTGCGGTAACACACACACACACACACACACACACACACACACACACACAGGCTGTATGGTCGACAGCTCACCACCTTTGTTGTTCAGTGTTTTCCACATTTTTGACACGTATGAGTTCGTTCGTATGATCTCGGACGCTGTCGCCCTGACAGGTTTCTGTAAAACTCGGCTTGACTGGTTTCTTCAGTCTGTGTGTGTGTGTGTGTGTGTGTGTGTGTGTGTGAGAGAGCGATTTCGTCTTCATTTTCTCCTCAGTAGCCCAAAGTAAAATAAATTAAATATTACATAATAATAAAGAAAGTGAAGTGATTGTGAAACAGGCAGCACAGCACACGCTGACACAACGAAACGTGTCCTCTGCATTTAACCATCACCCCACGTTGTTGAGCTCAGCGGCGGAGATCTGGAACGGCGGGTCTGTTAGAGGTCACGGTGCCGCTTTTTGGGTACGGAGATCTCTCCTCACGTCGCCTCTACGGCAGATCAGACGCTCGTCTGGCTGCAGATGCACTCTGCTCCGGATGCAGCCCCCCCCCCCCCCCTCTCTCTCTCTCTCTCTCTCTCTCTCTCTGGGTTAACTCGACTCTGGAGGTGGCCGTCATACACGCGGGCACCGTCACCTGACACCGACTGATGATCCTGGTTGGAATGCAGAAATTAAACCGGATATGTCCTTTGACTGGAACTGTCAGGCTGGCATGGAGACGCGGTGCCCCCCCCCCCCATTTTATTACCGGAGTAGTTAAATAACAACAGGACTGACCGCGTCTCGGAGCCACGGGTTCTATTAAGTCGGATGTTCTCTTAAAGCTACAGGAGCTCATCCCGCCGCGGCCGGTGTCCTCGTCTGGCATCATACGGCAAACGTCCTCGTCACTTGGGGGCAGGGTCATTCGTTTTTGCTGTGACAAACGGCGTTTGGAAATGTACTAGGCAACGCGCTCCTCATTGTGTTGCAAATAACAATTTTGCCTGAATGGCCATTAAGAATTCAGCCCCAACGTCTCTCTCCTCACTGTTATTATTTCGATCGTCCTCACGCGGTCACAGTGTGGAGAAATGTTGAAGTTGCTCCCACTTTGTGCGTGTCCCCGGTAGTTAGTGTGTTTGACGGATGAAGTTGGTCTGTGTCGCCATGTGCGCCTTCGTTGTTCCCGGGTACCGCGCCCTCTCGCCGCGCTCTGCCCCGTGTTCCCCTCTCACGCCTCTTTGATAAAAGATCTTTTTCTGGGTTTGTTTTATTAGCTCACTGTGTGGAGCCGAGTGGTGCAACGGTAATATCTGATAACGATCTGCACGCCTGAAACGCGCCCGGGACCCTCAGGAAACCGCGGTGGGTTTGGTTTGCAGCACGGGCCCCGAGGAGCACGATGAAGACGAGGCGCTCGGCATACGCCGGCATCCAGACCGATTTACAGTCCGTGGTGACGGGGACGGTCCCCCCGGAGGGCGTCTTGCTTGGGGACTGTAATATGTGGTAGTACGCGGGGCGTGTAACCCGCTAGGCCGCGACCGGAACCCTCACGGCAGGACACGGTCCCCCCACGGCGGAGTTTTACCGCGCCATGCGGCGCATCTGCCCGGCTCCGGGCAACAACAGGGTATTGTGCACGTTCCCGTCACGGCGCAGCTCGCGCCCGGCACGCCGAACGAGGGCTCGTGCGTTAATGATCACGCGTAATTTCCGCCATACGAGACACGTGGAGCCGGCGGGATGTTGGATTGGGCCACAACGTTCCTGCCGATTTCATATGTGACCGTTCCATATGGTGATGACAAAACGACGTCACGACAGCTTATTATGACGCAGTAATATCTCGGCAACTGTGGATCAAATATCCCGTCGGCTTTAATGAACTTTTTCAAAAGTACGAGGTGTTGAAATGACTTTTAATTTTTTTTTCCTGCTGGACACGTCGACCCGTGCAGGGCCGGGTCAACCTTTTGCGGAGGCACCCCGTGCCAGAACGTCAGCGTTTTTTTTTGAGGAGAAGATGGAGGGAGGCACAATGGTGTGTGCAGTCATCCCTTTTCCTTCCCCGGGAAGATTTACTCTCCGCATTCTGCGCGCGAAGGGCTGCGTCTTGTCCGAAATGCCCATTCCTGGACTCTCGAGGGGCAACGGCGACGCTCAAGAGACCAAAACGCGCATTCTTACGAGAGGATGTTCTTCTAGACGATTCCTGTCTGGTGTAGGTGGTTGGTAGAGTTGCACAGGAAGAGTGGTTTAGAGCAGGAAGTGGCGGAACGGCAGAAGTAGTTTGCAGGGAAGGAATGAGTTTTTGCTGAGAGGCCAAATATCGCTCCTTCCATCACGTAATGCAGATTCACACCCATGTGACCAACATTTAGTTTGCCAGAGTTGTAGCTTCTCTTTTACAACATAAATATGGAAATGTTTTATCATATCAGTTAATTTTCTTTGTTTAAAACAAACAATAATGCTTAGTTTTTCCTGAATTATTACTCTTCTGTGTTACTGTCATTGTTACTGTGTGTGTATAAAATTTTAAATTAAATAATAAGAGTTAGAATATTAACCAGCATATGATGGGGTCGCAGCGGTGGCCTATTGGGTAAGGAATCGCAAGGTTGCCGGATCGAATCCCGATCCACCAAGGTGCCACTGAGCAAAGCCCCGTCCCCACACACTGCTCCCCGGGCGCCTGTCATGGCTGCCCACTGCTCACTAAGGGTGATGGTTAA
This sequence comes from Denticeps clupeoides, assembly GCF_900700375.1. Lineage (NCBI taxonomy): Eukaryota > Metazoa > Chordata > Actinopteri > Clupeiformes > Denticipitidae > Denticeps > Denticeps clupeoides. The sequence goes on from NC_041716.1 coordinate 16,246,652, forward strand.
AAGCAGAGGACACATTTCACTGTGTGAACCGGGTGCTGTGATGTGTCGCATGTGACAATCACTTTTCATAACTGTAATGTATTTGTATAATGATTTTCCCGCCCCTGGTTTATCCCTCGCTGGCGACTCCGTCAGTGATTGTGCGGTGTATGTTCCAGTAGCACGTCCCAGCCACGCACTCTGCTAACCAACGTGCATTTTTCTGCCCGCAGTTGATATCCGGGAGATCAAGGAGATCCGCGGGGGCCAGAAGTCCCGGGAATTTGATCGCTATGCGGAGGATTCAGCCACCCGGCATGACCAGGCCCACTGCTTCGTCATCCTGTTCGGCACCGAGTTCAGGCTCAAGTGCATCAGCCTGGCAGGTACAGAGCAGCACGATGGAGGAGGGGATGTGGACCGTAACCCCTGCTGCTTTCAAACAAGAATTCTGTCGTCATGCTGTACCGTATGCTTGAGGCTCATTTAAAACCGTATGGATTTAGTCTTGGTGCTCATATTTACTGTGCGTACTGTACGTTTTTTTACATTTAGACATACTCCTGAGTGTCACGGATGACCCAGTCATTTTTGTTGGTGACGTAGATGCTCTGATACGTTTCTTTTCTGAGCTTTTCCAGGTACCACATGTCGGTAAATGCTGTGCATTTGGATTTTATTGTGCCGACCCTTGCTTCTGTGGTTCTTCGATGGTAAATGTGGTGACATTTTTGGTCATTTGACGTTCGTTTTTTTGAGGCGCTTGTGTTTAGGTCACCTTTCTTTCGATTTTGCGCAGTGTGTGATCTGAGCTGGTTTTGTTATTTGTGTGGTTCGCTCGTAACCAGGACGACTGGTTACGGGTAGGTGATATTTTGCCGATAACAGTAGCCAGTGTAGATAGTGGTCCCTTCTCAACACTCTAAACAGGACGTCACGCATCGCGTCTCGGTCAGCGCTGGCAGTTTATAAGACATGTGACTTGGTGACTGGTCTGATTCAGGGACAGGGTGGTATCTGCTGATTTTGTCAGAAATCTATCCCACAGACGTTGCTGTTCTACAGCCTCTCCAAATCAGAGTAAAACCAAATCGCATTAACCGCGTTTTCATGATAAATTGTCACGTTATTTGCTGCAGTTCAACATTCATACTTTTCATAATAATGAAACAAGTGGTGCACAGTGATAAATGATGCCCCACACTTCTTCACGTAGAATTTAGCACAAGCAGTATTTTTCATATTTGTCTTTCCTAATTCTCAACTGGATCGCATGTGTATTAATCTGCATCGTGCCAAGTTAAAGCAAGGTGTGTATCTTCGCAGGTCGACCCTGGGGACTGTCGTGGGACGGCTGCGTGTCTTGTGTGATGTTCTGACCTCCAGCTGTGTGTGTTTCAGCTACGTCGGATGAAGAGGTGCTGATGTGGGTGAAGGGTCTGAACTGGCTGGTCGCGGACACACTGAGGTCGCCCACCCCTCTGCAGATAGAGAGGTCTGTCTCATGGTGCTGCACGTTTCAGCAACGTTGAATTGTCTCCCCTTTTTTTCCTTCGTTTCCAATTGGACACTTTTTTTTTTTTTTTTTTTTTTCTCTTCTTTTCACACAGGTGGTTACGCAAGCAGTTTTATGCAGTGGATCGCAACAGGGAGGACAAGTAAGTTCAGCATCAAGTCCCGTCCCTTGCTATCAATTATTTTATAGTATTTGATAATACCATGCACCGGGTAAAACTGTAACTGTGGTGATGATAATAATAATAATAATATTAATAATAAGTAAAATTAAGGACCACAGAATTGACATGCTAACACCTACAGCTCGCTGTAGTGTTGGTCTCTAGTTCATATTTCTATGTGATACTTAGATATATTGATATATTGATATATTGTCTATTTATCCCGAGGGCAATTCTTTCGTACTAGAATCAGTAAGAGGAAATAAAACCAGAACAGTAGTAATAGTGCAATATAATCTTAAAAAGGCAACGAGTCTGCGTGTGCGCTGATGGCCATCAAGGAGGCGTTTTTGTCCTCTGACACCTCAGCCAGGCTCCACTGTCTGACATGATGTTTGCTGTCGATCGGGTCTATGCTTCTAAGGAGCAGTAATATCTTTAAAATGATAAAATTGTGCATACCAGCCCGCAGCTATGGTTCTGCGGCGCACGTTGTGATCGTTTATTTAATAAATGTGAATTTGGCTTACAGATGAAGTTCTTTATAAAGTGGGTTGCTCTGATGGCGCTGAGCCCTGTTTTTATATTTATATGTGTGTGTGTGTGTGTGTGTGTGTGTGTGTGAGATCCATTTTGCTCGGCCGTTTAATGGCAGGTACGGTCCGCTCCCCTCGTTCGGGCCTACGCCGCGCAGACGTCATAATGGGCGCCCTGTGCTGGTGCGGTCAGCCGAGGTCACGGCGGCGCGGTCCATTTATTTGGGTGCTTGGGTTCTGCTGTGTTTACATTTTTACACCGTTTTAAGATTTGGTTGATTCAGCGTTTGGCTCTGCTTCCCACAGTTGGGGTACAGATTTTAGTATCACTGGGACAGTGTGTGTGTTTTTTTTTTTTTTTTTTTTTTTTTTTTTGGGTGGGGGGGTGTATTTGACGATGGCAAGTTACTCCGAATGTACGGCTGTTGTAAACACACACTGTCCTGCAAGGGAAGGCCAGCCAGGGCCAGTTTTTCACAGGTAGTTACACACTGTGCGCACACAAGCGAGCGAGCCACAGACGGAAAGCTTGAGCACATCCTGCTACAGGAAACAGAGCTGAGAGGATGAGTGTGTGAAGGCTGCTTGTGTCCTACTGGCCAACAGATGAGCAGAAACAGCAAGGCGAGAGCAGCAGCTTGAACCAAATCACATTCGACCTCATATCGGTCACCTTGTCCATCTGTGGTCCAGAGAACCAGACCATCAAAACGGAACTCTTCCATCCAGCAGAATTAAAAAATGGTGTGTTCTCATTCCCTTCATGATAAAAGCTTTTCATTTAATTGTAGGATTTCCTGTAAAGATCTGAAAAGCATGCTGGGCCAGGTCAACTACAGGGTCCCCAACATGAAGTTCCTGCGGGAGAAGCTTCCGGTAACATTGTCTCTGGCTTTTGAAATATGGGCAACAAGTGATCATTTATTGTCTTATTGTTAATACCTTAACGAGTCATTTTGCCATATTTTGCCCAGGACGGGGAATTGAGGAACGGGGACGTGACTTACAGTCAGTTTGCCCAACTGTACCGTAGCCTGATGTTCGACGCACAGAAATCGGTGAGTTTATTGAATCGTGTGTGTGTGTGTGTGTGTGTGTGGTTTTTTTTTTTTTTTTTTTCATGTGTGTTTTATTGTGGTGGGGGGAGGTTGAGGTCAGACAAATCAGGTTGTGTTGCCCCTCTCATGCAGCATCTTGCGCCGGACCACTTAAGGTCCATCAGCCACCTGTGTCAGCTGATGCTCAAATGGCCTGTGGATCAATAGCGACTCGTTTAAAACACCACAAGATCTTGCTGCTAAAAGCCATTAGGTCCCAGCGAAGCTCAGACCCGATACGCGACCTCGGCGTTCAGAGTCTTAACACGAGGAGAAACAGATGGCACTCACAGGAGGGTCTCCTTTGTTTCATTTGTGTTTATAGAAGACGCTAAATGTGTCCCTTGAATGCATTTCTTCCCTATTTTTAAGTTGTTCTTTGTTGTCAGCACAAAAGGCATTTGAATATATTTGTGGTAAAGATGTGGTTCTGCCATATAACTTGGGTCATGGATGCTGCTGGGGCGATCATGTTAGTTTCACATCATACAATTAAAGTGATCTGAAGCGCCATTATGATCACAGGTACACTTCGTTACCCGCTAGGCCACCACTACCCCAATTTCAAGTTTAGCCCAATGTTATTAAAAATAAACTGAGTAGAATAGAGTATCTGGGCTAATACCACAGTTAGTTCTGACCTTTGGGTGCTGGTTCCAGGATTCCTATCATGACGTTACGTCACCTCTGGTCCGTCACGTCGAAGGTACAAACCACCAGTTCTTAGGATGTGGTCAGGGAAGAGGATGGTAAACAAATCTGTTGCTCAACCTTATCTTCTCCAGCTTCTTGTGTGAACAATTTTACAATAATTAAAAAAAGAAATCCTAAAAGTTAAATGATTTGCTTGCAGGATAAATCTGTGGAGTGAAATTTGAGGGGTCATATAGGTGCAGGGAGAGGTCTGTTTTAATAGCAGTTGTGTGCCAGTGTCTTAGTGACTCGATGCAAACCAGAAGAGGATTGAGCTGTTCCCTTCCTTTTTTGACTCCTATTTGATGGTGTTGTAATGCGACGGGTAGCCGAACCACATTACCTGCATAAACATCGTATAAACAACCCCTATGTTCTCTTTTGAAATCATGTGAACATCTGCTTCTTCAATGACATTTTCATCATTGAATGACACTTATGAAAGATAAATTTATCAGTAAGAAGTAAATATTAACTACAACCAGCATAGGTTAATGTTGCCAAAAACCCACAGCTGTTTAATAGCTCTGAGCCAATAAGATTTCACTGATGTTACATTTTTTTTTATATATATAATATATATATCTATATATTTATTTCTTTTGTCCCTCACAGATGGAGATCCCATTTCTGCAGAGGTATGCACTATTTCTCTTTGTCTGTGTCTCGGTCTTCCCGTTGTGGGGATATTAATACTGAAGTGTTTGCTCAACCCTCCCCCACCCCACAGGTTCACAGAGAGGCCGGAGCAGAAGATCTTACTGGAAGACTTCCAGTCCTTTCTCCTCGAGTACCAGAAGGTATGGCTTCCTTCAGCACAGTCATGTGTTTTTAAGAATAGAAGAGTAAAACTAATTTATGATTTAAAATTTTTTTTTTTTTTTTTTACTTCGTAACATGCCACCCAATCCCAGTATCATCAAACGTGATGTATACCATACATAGGTTCATAATCTGAGTGATGCAGAATATCCACTCTTGTAAACCTGTTCAAGCTTCTGTCTGTGTTTGGTGAGATGTTACTGGACCTCGCCTGTTTATATCTGTATTATTATCACTGTTGATTATGATGACAATATGTCTTATTTGTAGGAGCTCTGGGCTACTGACATTAACAATGTTCAGGAGTTCATGTTTAACTACCTGAAGGACCCACTGAGGGAGATTGAACAGCCTTATTTCCACCAAGATGAAGTAAGAGTTTTGTGTTTTTTGCTTGCACTGACAATAAAGTGAACTGTTTTGTTATAGTAAATCTTAAAATACAGAAATGGCCTTTTCTCAGTTCAGCTGGCCCATTTCCTGCACTTCTACACAAGTCCTGTGTGTTATGATGTGTGTGATTAATAGTGATTTAGTTCTCCAGAACCTTTTTTTTCACCCATTAGCAAGGTAGCCAGGCATCTGTAGAGAATGCATCATCACGAAAAGTAAGATAACTAACTACAAGATCGTGGTCTAGCTCTGCGTTTCTTGTCAAACTATGAGGGAAAAACTCCTCAGTCTGAAAAAGAAAAGTACAGTACATATTACGCATAGTACAGTTGTCTATTCGGGGGGATGTTTAGTTTTTTGCATCAGCTAGATCACTACTACGTAGCCCATTAAGTACCATGAAATGCAAAAATATTGTGTACCATGGTCTGTGGGCTTATGTTTAGGATAGTTATGTAATATTTCTAACGCTTGGATCACTGCTTGTTTTGTAGGAATTCAGACAAATGATTTTTCATGAGAAGCAGTCAATACACCCACTAATACACACGGCGAAAATGTTTTAACTTGTCATATGAATCAACTTGCCAAATATACTTTGGTCCCTTTGAGAAGTACCATCTCTAACTTTGTCTTCTTTTGCTTTAAGGCTATTTTCTTTGTGAGCATCCTTGTATAAACATGCATTTTCCTTGGACCTTGTAATTGTTCCTGGATTAAGTCAATGACACGACTGAAGTCTGTTTAGTCCTTCTGTTGGCTGAGCCTGTTATATTTCAGTATGGGCAGAAAATGAGTCCGGATGATTAGAATCCAGTGTTCCAAAATGAAAATAAAACTTGATTAGCTGAGTCCTCTCTATCATGAAGTGTGTATATTAAGTTTTAAAGATGTAAATTATTTTAAATAAGCTGTTCACTACCCTTTGTTAAGTCTGTAGATCAGTGAACCAGCAGTGTCGTACTAATGTTAATTTCACAAATTTGCTAGAATACATGCCATCTCTTTCCCAAGACGAGGTCTGGTTAAATGGTTATATGGTTATAGAAGAGGATTGCTGAGAGAATTCGTAACTATGACAAATCTGGGAGATTTTAAATGAGAGACATATGGACAATATAATCAAAAAGATAGCATGAATTATAAGAATTTTTATATTTTTTCTCTAGTTGAGCTGAGTAATGTGATGTCGATTCTAACCCTAGTCAGTTTTCAGTCTTAGTGTTGGTCTTGGTCTTGATGCCCTCTGGTGTCAGCAATGTCTTGGTCTCGGTTTAGGCACTTTAATGTGAGATTTAACACCTCAACTGATTTACACATTTTTTTCTTTTCTGGTTTGCTGGTGGTGTTGCTTCTTGTCTGTGTGTGCATATATCATTATTAACAGAGGTGATATATACTTGTTAGGGTCAGTATGGAATTCAGTAAAGTCTTCAAACACCTCAGGTCACTATGACACAGCGGTTAGTGACGTGGCGTCACACCTCTACTGTTGTGAGTTTGAGTCCCGGTTCAAGGTTGCATACTCTTCCCTTGTTGATGTGGGATTTTTCCCAACATCCAAAGGCATGTACAATAGGTGAATTGGTGATTCGGAATCAATCCGTAACTGTGAGTGAATGGTGTGTGTGTGTGCGAGCACCCCTGCCGTGGGCTGGCTTCCTGCCAGTGTCCCGGGATGGACTCTGGCAGCTGCAACCCGGAGTAGGAGTAAGCAGTTATGGAATGTGAGGTGGTAGTAGCACTGTGTGGTATGCGATATAAATTTGGACCTCGGGAGTTGATTGTGCCGGCCTACCACAGAAATATCCGCTTGCATCACCTGCATGAAGCCACTCCTACTTGCAGGACGGGCAAAAGTAGTTTTGGAAAGTTTTTGGGTGGTAGTACCCTAGGGGGTAACACACTCGCCTGTGAACCTGAAGACCCAGGTTCAAATCCCACTTACTACCATTGTGTTCCTGAGCAAGACACTTAACCCTAAGTTGTTCCAGTGGGACTGTCCCCTGTAACTACTGATTGTAAGTCGCGCTGGATAAGGACGTCTGATAAATGCTGTAAATGTAATGTACAGCATGGAAAAGAGCACAGAGCAAACAACAGGGTTTCCAGGGATCCTTAAAGTCTAAAATTCAACTTCCCAAAATGTAAGGCCTTAAAAACCATGATTAAATGACCATTAATAAATCAATAAATCTAATGAATCAAGCCTTCAATCTGCCAAATCTGCCAATCACTGTGTGCTTCGCACTTCCGGGTTTACCAGGGGCGCTCCTAGCCTGTATGGTGCCCTGGGTGAGGCCAAAAAAAGTCCACAACCAAAAAGACATTTTCGATTTAAAATAATCTAGGAATCCTGGAGGGACTGCACAAAATATGAACAAGCATAGTATTACCTTCTGACTATTTTTAATGTAAACTCTACAGCTGAATACAGAATATCCTAAAATTCACTCGCATCATACAAATACCTGGTATTTCACTGGCCCTATGGGTGTGACAGTCCACTTAGAATTGCCCAGATATTGTTTTATCTGGTATACAGTTATGCTATATGTTGATGTATCTGTTATACAACTTCCTGCTGCAGTGCCTTTTGCTATGGACACATGTTACCCTTTCAAAAGCAGTTACATTTAAATTATCAAATTATATACTGTCTATCGTCTATGGTTCAATTTATATCGCAATATGAATTGGTGGTAGTAGCCTAGTGGGTTAGACACTCGTCTATGAACCAGAAGACCATAAAATCACAGGTTCAAACCCCATTTACTACCTCAGTGTTTCCAGGGTCTTAAAATATCAATCAATGTAAATGTAGAACAAGTCACTTGTTGCTGGTGTAATTAGTGGCCTAAGCCTTGGTTTCTCTCTTTCTCCACAGTTCCTCTCCTACCTGTTTTCCAAGGAAAACACCATATGGGATTCCCAACTTGACCAAGTGCGTCCTGAGGACATGAACAACCCGCTGTCCCACTACTGGATTTCCTCATCTCACAACACGTAAGCACAGCAGAGTTAACCTCAGCCCTTCACCTGGTGAAAATTAGTCAAATACCAGTGACAAATGATCTTATTTATTAAAGGAGTGGTTTGGGAAATAGAAGTGATGCTTTTTTTTTTTTTTTTTGTATTTTATAATCGGTCAACATTTTCTTCAATTCATCATTTTTGGGTTTGTTTTTTGCATTTCCTGTTATGTGTGAAGTAGTCACAATACCATAGGCTAATAGTCACAATAGAAATATCACAATAACCCATTAGCCGTCATGTGACTCTCTTTATTTTTAGATACCTGACTGGAGACCAGTTTTCCAGCGAGTCATCTCTGGAGGCGTATTCTCGCTGTCTGAGGATGGGCTGTAGATGCATTGAGTGTGAGTTGCACCATTCCCAAGCAGCAGCACACTGTTTCCGAATGCACACCTTCACTGCCATCTACAGCCAAAAGCAGGATCTCGGAGCTTGCTTCAAAACCTGTTTTTCTGGCATCCATGTCTTGTGTTTTGTGAGGTGCAAAAACCTTTTAAAAGAAACGTAAACATTGTCCTCCATGGAGAATTGAAGCCCTACAGTATTCTACATTTGTACGCAGTCAGTCATCATATAAACAAAAGGAAAATAATGAAAGGAAATTTTTGTCTGTAACCTGATCTCATGTTAGTGTTTCAGTGACCCTAACACACATCTTAGCTTTAAATAATATGGTGTCTGTGCCCCCCTGTTCTTCCTTAGTGGACTGCTGGGATGGCCCTGAGGGCATGCCTGTTATCTACCATGGCCACACCCTCACGACCAAGATCAAGTTCTCTGATGTCCTGGCAACAATCAAGGAACATGCTTTTGTCACATCTGAGTAAGGCTTAAAAATAAAACTGACCCTTGAATGCTCTGACACGTTATGAAAGGAATCAAATGTTCACTTTTCCCACAGATTGTGTATGAGTATTGGCACAAAATAATACAATTCTTCATTCAACTTTTTGGCCATCCCATGTCCTCATAGATATCCCATCATCCTCTCCATTGAGGACCACTGCAGCATTGTTCAGCAAAGGAACATGGCTGCTTCCTTCAAGCGGGTCTTTGGGGACATGCTGCTGACCAAAGCGGTGGACATATCTGCTGATGGACTTCCCTCCCCCAATCAGCTGAAGAGGAAGATTCTCATAAAGGTGTGTGACATGGGCCAATTGCATTTTGGGTAATGTAGTTTTCAATTAACACACCTGTCTAAAAACGCCTAATTTTTTGCAGCATAAAAAACTGGCAGAAGGAAGTGCATATGAAGAAGTTTCTACCTCCACACCTTATTCTGAAAATGACATCAGCAATTCCATCAAGAATGGCATCTTGTTTCTTGAAGACCCGATCAACCATGTGAGTTCATGATCTTGCTTGGATCTTGTTATTATCTTATTTCCTTCTATTAAGATGCATATTTTCCCCTCTTCTTTTACAGGAGTGGTACCCTCACTTCTTTGTCCTGACCAGTAGCAAAATTTATTACTCTGAGGAAACCAGTAGTAACCAGGGAAACGACGACGAGGAGGACCACAGAGAGGTGAGGTGCAGCCTGGTGCTGAGCTGTTGTCTTGGTGCTGTTGCTGTTTCTGATCGATCAGGGTTATGTGGTCAACAAGGGAGGGGGGAGGGTTTTTTTCTGGAATAAAAGTATACATAGAACATGTAGTTTGAGCCCAATCTGAAAGGCACTATATTAATGTACATCATTGCAAACAGTCAGAAGCGCACCAAGCGGAAGAGTGACTGTATTGTTTTGCAATTTTTCCACAATATACCGGCTGTAGCAATTGGAAAAACCAACACGTTCAAGTTCAGACATACGTGACTTTGAAAGTGTAGATTTCTACGTTTGTTTTATGAGGAAGAGAAAATTCAGCGAAGGCCTATGAATGTCTGTCAAACCCCCCGGGGTTCGCGCCCCACTATTAGAGTAGCGCTGTCTAAATCTGTTAGGTGAACCACTAAACAAGATTTTTTAATTTAATATTTTAGCTGTAGCTTCTGAGAATGGATCAACATCAAACACTGGTTGGTTTGAGATTTTCTATATAAAAGAATAAATAACATGTGCTGGGGAAGAAAAATAACTTTAGCTGTTCATTTGTATTGTGCACTCACTGTGCTTTGTGGATCTGTGTGTGTGCGTATGTACGAAAACTCCAATTTGTATCGACAGGTGTGCAATGGTATGGACCAGCATGTGACTGAGAAGTGGTTCCATGGGAAACTGGGTGCCGGGAGAGACGGCCGGCAGATTGCCGAACGACTACTGTTGGATTATTGCCAAGAGACTGGTGCCCCTGATGGCTCCTTCCTGGTGCGCGAGAGTGAGACGTTTGTGGGAGACTACACCCTGTCTTTCTGGTAAAGGATGCCGCTCTGTCAGTCTTCCCCATAATTAGGGGACACATTTACTGAAGACTTCACTCATTTTCACACATTCACTCTACCTGTTAAACATATTTTATGTTTTATGTTAGACATGTTGGTTATGTTTGCAATATTTGCATATAGGTTCATTGTTTACTTGCAATATTTGCAATAATCTGTTCTGTAGCAGTCGCTACAGCATTTCACCACATGTCATACTGTGTATGACTATGTATGTCACCAATAAAATTTGAATTTGATTTGATTTAGGGCATGTGCACAGTGGTTCATTCCGAAGTCTAAGTCAATTTGTAGATGGTTTTGTAATCACCTCCTGCAAGTGGTCGGTGGTGTTTTTTTTTTTTTTTCAGCTTTGTGGGCTTTTGCAGCACCTTTTGCAGATGCTTTTAATTCGATTTCTATACCATTGCATACAGCAGCCAATAAGGACAAAGCCTGTTTACTTGCCTTCAGTGTGGTTTTATTATCATGTTTACTCACAGTACCTATAGAGCCAGGAATTGAGTCATGCAAGTGCACACCCATATCGGACATGCAGTCTGGGAATTCTTCTGTGGCATTCTGGGAATCTATGCTCACATTGCTGTATTTGTTGACTACTCTGTAATGCAGTGTTGAGTAGGTAGAATGTTCTCTTCTGCTCCTCAGCACCTTGCAATGGCTGTGTGGGTGTGCACGCATTTCTTCGCATGTAGGTTCAAGGAAACCACAGCGGTAAAAGGCAGGCTTGAGAATTGGTGTCATTTTCTGCTCAGCGTTCTGGAAATGTTTCTTTTTTTTTTTTTTTTTTTTCTGCACATATGACTGCTGCTTTTTTTATGATTATTTCTTCCCTCCCTCTAGGCGATCCGGCCGTGTCCAGCACTGTCGTATCCACTCACGCCAGGAGGCCGGCAGCCCCAAATTCTACCTGACGGACAATCTGGTATTTGATACACTGTTTGCCCTCATCACCCATTACCAGCAGGTGGCACTGCGCTGCAATGAGTTTGAGATGAAGCTGACTGAGCCTGTGCCCCAGACCAACGCCCATGAGAGCAAAGAGTGAGTGTCACTCCATCCAGCATGGGGTTTCAAACAGCAGGGTTTTGTGCATGTGTGGGGGTCCCACATCCCAATCCCTCATATACGTAATCTGTCCACACACTTTTATCAAGATTTTTCACAGAATCAATACGCCAGATATTTTTGTTTGATACCACATTTTTTTTTATTCAGAAAAAAACGTCATTTAATGCTTTTTACACAGACATTTGATGTTGTTGACAGTCCCTTTGGTCACATTCCATTTGACAGCTCATCACCAGTAACTTAAAATTGCTTCACATGAGTTCACTGTCACAGACAATGACATCACTGGAATTCGACATGGACTTATTTTTGGGACTAGGGCTGGGCTATATGGCAAAAATATACACGAAATACTTTCCCATATTGAACGATTAGATTTTTCTATTTTTCTGAATAGAAATTTTTCAGATTTTTTGCCAGACTGAAACCGAAGACACCAGAGATAATAAACAGTTTAAAACATATAAAACCATTACTATTGCTGCCCTTCTCTGCTCTATTTATGACTAATATCTTTGTCAATTAACCTTTTTGTTGCGAGCAAGACAAGATGCTGGTCATGTGACTATAACTATAATGAAGTAAATCATGTATTATTGTTGATTAATAATAACGAGGCTAAATATGGTATCCAAAATAAAAACTAGACTAAAATGTCTCTTCATTTTCATTGACAAGATGTTATTTTCTCTCGTTTAATAGTGTTATTATATTGCGGTTTCTGTTTCCGGTATCTCATATCCAGAGGCACAGTTTGAAATGATTGCAACTCTGCTGGGTGATAAAGCCAGTCACTCACCAGCCAATCAAAAAAGGAAAGACCTAGATGGCAGCCAATTAGAGAATGGCAGCATTGTACATTTACAGCATTTATCAGACGCCCTTATCCAGAGTGACTTAAAATCAGTAGTTACAGGGACAGTCCCCCTGGAGCAACTCAGGGTTAAGTGTCTTGCTCAGGGACACAATGGTAGTAAGTGGGATTTGAACCTGGGTCTTCTGGATCATAGGCGACTGTGTAACCCACTAGGCTACTACCACCCATTATATCTGGGTAAAATGCAACACAACCATCATTGAAAAGGCATCCTGGAATTCTTCACGTTGCTTGTAAAAAAATCTTCCAAAAATCTAGTTGACCTTGTCCATAGGCACTCACTTCAAGCACAGTGTAAGTCAACCTCTGTCTCAATGTAACAACATATTCACAACTTGTTTGACACAAACAATGACAACTTGAGAATGTTGCCCAGATAATTAGCATCCCTTTTTCAATGCTGAGTGTTTACTTTGACAATGCCTGTTCAGAACAAGTAGTCATGTTTCTTTATCACAGGATGACTGACATATTCTCACATTATAATCATCTCTCTCTCCAAATAGGTTAGATAATTTTATTGAATTGTCTGTGCAACGTATCAAATCTTTTCTCCCACAAGTCTGAGCAATGAATAACAACACCACAAATAATAAAGTTATTAATGAAACACCCCTGTTCCTAAGTGGTGGTGTGGTTCAGTGGAATGTCACTCTTACCTGTCTTCAAAACTTTAGAGCCCTCCGTCTAATTGGCCTTTACCTGCTACTGGTAATTTTTGTAACCTTGTTTTAAATATGAAATAGGATTGACAAAGAAAATGTTACTTTTGTCTGTTCTACTGGGTCCTTGTACTATATTGACTGGGTTAAATGGAGAAAACAAAAGAGATTAAAATACAATTTTCATTGACAAAAATGTAACTAAAATGTCATTTTTTGTTGGAAAATCTTTCAGTCATGGATAATTCTGACTGAAGTAAGACTAAAATGCCCAGCTTTTTAGTCGACTGAAACTTGACTAGACTAAAATGAGTCCTGACATGACTAAAATGACAGTAAAACTACTATAATACACACTACTTTTATCCAATCATATGTGGACTTCTCTCATGTGCATGATGATGCCTTGCATGCATGCTCTTGTTTGCTTGCTCTAGTTTCTGGGATATTATATTCAATTGACAGGCATTGTGGATCTGCTATCAATATGTGGACTTTGGATGTTCTGTTCATTATTGGTGCTGCTATTTAATTAAAGGCATGAAAAGTCAGAAATGGATTTTTAACATGTTTGTGCCTGTTCTGCAGGTGGTACCATGCCAACCTCTCTCGGTGCCAGGCGGAGAACATGCTGATGAGGGTTCCACGTGATGGGGCCTTTCTTGTGAGGAAGAGGACTGAGTTCAGCTCTTATGCCATTTCCTTCAGGTGAGTCATCCCCACCTGCACCCAATGGCGTTATACTGCCGCTGGTTCATAGTAGTTCCTGTATCGAGTCGGTCTTCAGTTTATAGTTTAGAGTTGAAGGCATGTGCCCCATATTATTTTTAGTTATAATTTCAAACTATTTTATATATAATTTAAGCAGTACTAACATCACATATCATTCAATCACACAAAGCCATCACTAATTATGAGGTTTTTTTTTTTTATGCACGGTGTGGTGGTTTAGTCAGACTTAAATTTTAAATGAACGTGATGTAGAAGTGTCTAACATTAGGACCTGTATATGAGGTTTTTTTTTTTTGTTCCCCCTTCTTTTTCCATCATTGTGTGTAAATGTAGTAGTACAAGATAAATGCTTATTTTCCATTTTCAGGGCGGAGGGGAAGATTAAACACTGTCGAGTGCAGCAGGAGGGCCAAACAGTGGTTCTTGGCACGTCTGAGTTTGACAGCCTGGTGGACCTCATCAGTTATTATGAGAAACACCCACTGTACCGCAAGATGAAGCTGCGCTACCCCATCAACGAGGAGACTCTGGAGAAGATCGGCACTGCGGTGAGTTTTGGTCATTGGTTGGTGTCATAAAAATAGATGCAAAGAGCCCAATTTGTAATATATTACTTAATAAATATGTGTGTGTGTGTGTGTGTGTGTGTGTATATATATATATTAGATTTGTATATTGTTGCATTGTAACTGTATGTATGAATCCCTTTGCTGTGTATGCTGGTTTCCCCCTTTAATTCTCTGAATTAAAAGGGGGAAACCATTGGTTAAATAACCCACCGCCTGCTCTCATCTTTTAATGATCTGGTTGAGACATAATTAATAAAAAATAATCATCTCAATGTGTGGATATTAGCTTGCATGCTTTATTTTGTAATGATTATGCAAGTACAAATTGTGTTTAATTGAAATATTGTTTAGGATCAGTTTGGTCACAGTCACTCAAGCCATAAAATATACTGTAGTATTATACTAAATATTATACTCATATGAGTAAATTGCACTAGCTTGTGTATTTGCTTTTTAGTTTTTAACAATGATTTTGTCTTTCTACAGGAGCCTGATTATGGGTCACTGTATGAAGGACGGAACCCGGGGTTCTATGTAGAGGCTAATCAAATGCCTACATTTAAGGTAAGGTGAGAGGTGTGTGTGTGTTTTTTTTTTTTTTTTTTTTTGTATTCCCTTCCGAGGCCTTTTGCCTGATGGTCAGATTGTGATGTACTATTTTTAGTGGTTATTTTAAATTTATTATTAATGTATATCTGTCTCTCTGTGAACTTGTATGTCTTGTATGTTCATTGTATGTCCCTCTGTGCAGTTGTAGAATAAGCAATTAGCTTTGGGAAGTTTTGATTCTGATACTTGCTATACTCCTAAAATGCTTTTCAACTTTTTTCACATTTCTCTGTTCTTTTTTTTGTCTTCAGTGCACTGTGAGAGCCATGTATGAATACAAGGCCCAGCGAGACGACGAGCTCTCCTTCATAAAGAACTCAATCATTCAGAATGTGGACAAGCAGGAAGGAGGCTGGTGAGTTGTCACTGAGACTGGAAACTGTTTAACTGTTCCTCAATGACATAAAAAAAAAACCAGCAGCATCTACTGAAGTCATTTATAAACAAGCATAGAGTTTGATTCTACCCTTAAGAATATATGTGTGTTGGGGGGTGAACTCTGTTAGCACCCCTGTAGTTGTGTGTGTGTGTCTTTCTTTCTTTCTTTTCAGTTTCTTCTTTTCCTTTCAGGTGGAAAGGAGACTGTGGGGGGAAGAAGCAACTCTGGTTTCCTGCCAATTATGTGGAGGAGATCAGCCCCTCAGCTTTAGAGCCAGACCGATCTGTGAGTTTAAAGACACCCTGAAACGCACATTCAGGTTTATTTCAATTTCTTTGTGGTTGGACAATGATCCTTTTGTAAGTGTGAAGTGTTTGTTGTAGGAGAGAAGTTGCAACACTCACTCTGTTAATAGATCATAAAAGACAACTGTAGAATATAGCATATAGCATGCATACTATGTAGTGTATATTGTTCCATCTGCTACACCCATGCTGGTTTTCACTCTTCCTGCACTGTACCTCTCCATCCACATCTCTCTCTCTGTCTCTCTGCTCCTCCACAGCAGCTAACAGAGAACAGCCCACTGGGAGATCTCCTAAGGGGAAGTGTGGATGTGTCTTCCTGCCAGATTGGTTCGTACATTGCCCCGCCTTCCTCATCCTCACCCCTCCCACATAGACTCTGCACAGTGTTATTGTGCTCTTCTCCCAAAATCATAACATTTAATTAAAACTAATCTGAGCCTTGACCCCCCCCCCCAAACAAACCCATACTATGATGGTTTGGATAGAATACCCCTACTGTTACAGCCCTACTATAATATGTGTGCGTCTGTGTGAACAGTGGAGCGTCTAGATGGCAAAGGCAGCCGGCAATTTGTTTTCACTCTGGCCTCGTCCACCACCCCCCGGCCCAGCCAGGTTCTGGACATCGCCGCCAACTCTAGAGAGGAGCTAAAGGACTGGGTACATAAGATCCGCGAGGTCACCATGACGTCTGAGGCGAAGGTCAGCCATCTATATGCTACACTTTACATTTTTCGGAATTCTATGTGCGGAATCACACCGTGACAGTGTTTCACTTGAGCGTTGAAGTGACTTTTAGTTTCCCAGGTCACTGCAGAAATGTAGAAATTACTTTTGTGTGTTGATTTTTTTTGTATAGCTGGAGGAGGGAAAAATGATGGAGAGAAGGAAGAAGATTGCCCTGGAGCTGTCAGACCTAGTGATCTACTGTAGACCGGTTCCTTTTGATGAAGACAGTATGGACCTCTGCCTTGTTTAAGATATATTGATTTATTTATTCTGTTTTCCTGAAGTCTGTCCTGTTATACATGTCTGGTGGGGGTGTCTCAAATTCTAACATTTTAAAGAAAGTCGTCTGAGACTTATAAATGTTCTAAATTGACGTTTGACAAGGTATTTTTTGGTGTGAAAAATGTTAGTCAGATAAATGTGCTTTGTCACAGAATTGTGCAAATGTAATCAATGATTGAAACAAAAGGTGATTTTCACATGTCTGGTATTGTTAGAGATTGGAACGGACCGGGCTTGTTTCCGTGACATGTCTTCCTTCCCGGAGACCAAGGCGGAGAAGTACGTGAACCGAATCAAAGGAAAAAAGTTCCTTCAGTACAACCGACTGCAGCTCTCCCGCATCTACCCAAAGGGCCAGCGCTTGGACTCCTCCAACTATGATCCACTACCCATGTGGCTGTGTGGCAGCCAACTGGTGGCGTTAAATTTTCAGACAGCAGGTGAACTACGTGGGCAGAACCTCAGCAAATGTTCAGCATGCAATTTAAATAAAAGATTCTCAATTTCTTCCTGTTTGCCTGCTGTAGATAAGCCCATGCAGATGAACCAGGCTCTATTCATGCTGAATGGGAGGAGTGGATATGTGCTCCAGCCACCAGTCATGCGGGATGACAACTTTGACCCATTTGATAAACATTCAATCCGAGCAGTAGAGCCAATCACTTTGGTGATCGAGGTACGTGTGACCTGCAGGATTACTGTACGTTCACACCAGAAGCTGCGAGTGGCAAAATTCAACACACTCACCGTCCCTTCATGCTTTCATAACAGTAACGTTGCCGTATAAAAAATATACACATGAGTGAATCTAACGTTCTAATACTGTTAACTGCTGTGCAGTGACACGGCTGAATCTAACCCAACAGCTGAATTGCCAAACTGCGTCAGAGCTCATAAGCAAAAAGTTGCTCAGACATTAGACAGATTTATTCTGATGTCTGCACCACCACAAGGACTGTATTTGCCATGAAAATGCTTTCTGCTTCTGGTGTGTGCATATGCTCCGGCTCGCCTGATTCAATACCGACGTCGTTACTTTCTTCCTGAATTTAAAGCAGCCTCTCTCTCTCTCTACCACAGGTATTAGGGGCACGCCACTTGCCTAAGCATGGCCGGGGCATCGTGTGCCCGCTGATAGAGATTGAGGTGTGTGGTGCAGAGTATGACAACGCCAAGCAGAAGACCGATTCGGAAGGTGAGGGTAGCATTCCCGTTCATAGACTTGTCATGCCACTTTCAGCAGCGAGATATCTGAATAACAGTCCTGCGTTTTCCCACTAGCGGACAATGGTCTGAACCCCATTTGGCCACGCAAACCTTTCCGGTTCACAGTGTGCAACTCCGCTTTCGCCTTCCTACGGTTTGTTGTGTATGAGATTGACATGTTCAGCGACCAGAACTTTCTTGCCCAGGCCACCTTTCCAATCAACGGCCTTAAAACAGGTACTGTCCCCTCAGCCTCGCCTGTTGGTATAGGTGTCTAGCAATGGTTTCAGATTCTTTTTATGCTGTGCGTGTGTGTTGTTAGAATGGATAAGAAAGTACACCAGTATTTTGTCTCATGCCTTTAAGGTGATTTATTTTTAGGCTATAGATCAGTCCCTTTGAAGAACAGCTGTAATGAGGATCTGGAACTTGCTTCTCTTCTTGTGCATATGGATATTATCAGAGGCAGAGTACGTTCCCTAATATTCATTCTAATTCTTTAAAGCATTTTAAATCTCCCTGCCTGTTTCCACTGATGGGCACCCTCACCGTCTCTTTGCGTGCAGCACCATGAGAACGGAGAGATGCTGAGCCCTTTTGGCGCTGCCTCGGCGATGGCTCTCGGCGTCCATGTAGGGCGCGAGCGCCTTGGGGAGGCCAGCTCGGTGTCTTCAGCCTCCTCCATGTCACCCCTCCCTTCCTCCCCTGGCCAAGCAATGGGCTACCGTGGACGTGAAGGATCATTTGAGGCTCGTTACCAGTCCCCAATCGATGATTTTCGGGTATCTCAGGAGGCGCTGCTCGAACACGTTGACTCTCAGAACAGGAGGTTTGTGTGTCTTGAGCCATGTAGAATTTTAATAGAATTCAATCATGGAAAAAGATGAATGGATCCTAATGGTAGTAACGAAATCAACTTTCGCTTTCAGGCCGATGCGCCGGACCAGGGTTGGTGGAGAGAACAGAGTCTAGACGGACAGATGTGAGGTCGGTCCGGTGGCTCGCCTGAGCTTATGAAGGTGATTGATGATTGAAGATGATGCGAATAACGATGATGTCACGGACTGCTGCAAAAAGCAGTTTCTATGGAAACGTCGCCAGTGCTTTGGCCTACATTTCAGGCAGAGAACTCCATTCGCCCTCTCTCGCCTCCTGGCACCCCCCCTTGTCTGAGGGAGACTGGTGGAGTGGGTGGAGGGGCAGCCACTGAACATGGGAGGTGTCGTGAGAATGACCGTCACAGCCCGAAGTACCCCAACCATGAGATGAGCACAGCAGTTTGTGGCAAAAAAAATACAAATAAAGGGGCTGGGCAGTGTTACTGACATCATTTGAAAAACTGACCCCCTCCCCTCTTCTCCTCCTCCTCTGTGTGTTTACCAGGGAACAGCCATAGCTGATCTGCTCTCAAAGAGCCTTTTTTTTTTTTAAAACTCATAATGTGACTCCCTCGTTTTTATTTTATAAACATGTTAAACATGCAGGCTTGGCTTACCTTTTTAATGCAGCTTTCGCTCTGTCCCAGCACACTAGTTTTTTTTCATTTCAGGGGAAACCCAGAACAGAAAGGCCTCCGGAAGAGCTCCCTGCCTGTTGTTCTTGGACACTGTGGCTTCAGGAAGAAGCACGACCAAGCAAGACCTCAGCATTGTTCTGTTTTTTTTTTTTTTTTTTTTTGGTCTCGTCGTAGAAAACAGGGCAGCGTGGTTAACATGTTTTGTTGGAAGGGAGCGGGTACATGTTATTATTGATAACGAATCCTGTACTCTGGATAATAATCATTTATTTAGGTTTTGCTACTGAAATGAAAATACCTGCACCTCTCTATTTTCTTTTTAGCCCTTTCATTTTTGTTTTTTTTTTTGCCTTGTCTGAGGAATGTTACTAACTGAAGCGTTCAGTCGTGTTTTAAAGCACCTCCTCATAAAGGATTAGTTGAAGAGTTAGGTGAAGTGTGCTTGATCTATTTGCATCTTGAACCAAATAAGGCAGAAATGCAAAATGAAGGACCAAACTGAATGAGCGCGGTGCTTTGAACAGTCAAGAAAAGGAGGCAGCCATTACTTGGAAAAATGTGATGATGCCCTCGAACCTATTGGTGAGGTGGACCAAACCAGTCCTGCCTGGAAGGGCTGTATTTTAGTTGCCGTTGGCAAGGCATTCCACCATCCAGGGATCCATCCACATGTAACTTTCAGACGGCCCTCATGATGAACAGTGGCCTGTGGTTGGGTGTTACGTGACACGGGTAGTGATGTGGAGTGCGTGTATGGATGGGAAGAAGGTAGCAAGAAGTCACCCAGGAATCCCATAAAAGTTTATACAGTCCTGTGTGGACGTGTGTGAGGGAGACGTGTGTAAGATCTTTTAATACATTGTACTTCCTGGGCTTGATTTATTCCACTCTTGAGGTCGTGGTGTGTGTGTGTGTTGGTTTTAATGATAGCACAGGGCCGTATATAAATACATATTATATGATCTATTATTATTTTCTTAGCTCATACAGGCAATTTTTATTTTATTTTTTTTTTAAATCCCTTTTGCTGCTATGATAATCAGTTCTCTTGGCTAAATGTTTAGTGTGCCGTGCTCTAGACCATCAGGGACACAGGCGGAGGAGAAAGTCATGCTAACATGATTGTCCTGGAGCCATGTTTCAAGTGTATCATACAGTATATTTTATTGTGTGGATCACTAATATGTTGTACTGCATAAGAATTAAACTACGCATAATGATCTACCATGGAGGAACACCCCCCCCCTTCCCATTCAAGCCATACTGTCATGTATATGCTGCCATCAGGGTTTACATTTTAAAGCATCTATGCCATCCTCTACTCGTGCTATACTGTCAACTCTTTAATTTGGCTTGCTAACACATTGTATAAGTTTAATCATGTGATCTGTACGTTAACTACAATTTATGAATCTTTCATTTTGTTTTTTTGTGGGAAGAGAAATGTGAGTCTTGCTTCTATGAAAGTTTGGCTTTTTTTTTTTATTATATTGGTCATCTGTCCATTAGTTCTTGTTCTGTTCACAGTTGTGTTAATCAACTCTGGCATCTGCTTTTGTTTCTTTGTGTATATATTTCTATATACAATGATGAGAGCTTTTGTCACGCCTGTTTTTCATGCCACTGATGCTCTTATCTACAAAAAAAAAAAAAGCCTTTTCTGTAATGTGCCTATGCTATATGGGAGGGGGGTATACATTTTAATTTTACCTTTCATATGAAACATATTCAAGCCTGACAATGAAATAAAGTACTTATTAAACTACTGAAGGTGAAGTATTCTTGTACGGGTGGGACAGTAGAGGCTTGATGTTAAATTTCATTTATTCTGCAAATAATATCTGTAAAAATTATCCATCAGGCCTAGATACGTCTGAACTGAAACTGCTTTTGACACTTTTTAACGTGATTTTTTAACGACTTGCCAAAAAAAAAAAAAAAACAATGAAGGATGCGCCACAATCCAGTGCTAAAACCACAAGAAATATAGGTAAACGTATCCTAGGCGCTCCTTTGTCAGTCTTGTTTTAGGGGTGGGGGGGGAAGAAATAGTGCTCACAGAGAGCTGTGCAGTTCATGTCACGTACCCCATAACTACGTCTCGTAGAAACATCTCCATACAATAATAATAATAATTTACAGTCTGTATATCCAGTCCAAGCAGCTCTCTTTTCTGTCCGACCTCTGTTCCCCCCGGACGCCCCACGTCTCACCCACGACTGCAGCAGGCTAACCACAGAGGCCTCTGCTCTCCGACTGCCATGGTGAGACCGTGGAGGATACGGGGCGGGGTTTCTTTTGGGGGGGTTCCATCGCCGGCGATCCTGTTACAATCACATCTGCTGTCATAACGCATACTCCCATTAAAAAGGCCACCTGTGCTGAACGTCCCCCACGGCGATCTCGCACTTGCTCGTTCAGTCACGCTCTTTCAAGTCCACTCACAGTCGCCTCCTTAGTCAGTCCCTGCAATCCAAACAGGGTGAAAGAAAAGATCAGCAGACGCCTAACTATTATAATAAATGGAAGTGCCATAAAGTGCCCCCATAAATTGTCACTGAAAAATGAACTTCCTATGAAGTCAGTGACTGACTTCAATCCGAATCTTTGACTAAACAAACCATTACTTCAAAATACACAAATATGAAAACATATACAAACAAAAAGGGAGGATGTGTTCACGAACCTTGATTTGGATTTGAAGATTTCTCATCAGTGGTCACCTCTCCAGACTCGCATTTCGAGACCAAGCTGGTACACTCAATCTGCTCCTCTGTCTTGTCGCCCATCTTGGCTGACTCCATGCTTTCGTCTTCCTGTATCTTTTCGCCACCCAGCAGCTGGGGCGCTCTCATGCCGAACCACCTCCGAACCAGATCCTCATTCAGGCCACTGGACTGTGACAGCTCCATCACTCGATTCGCATCCAGCTTCCCATGGGCGTTGAGATGGTCCTTGAGAACACTGACATTGCCCTTCTCAAAGTCCTCTTCTTCCACCATGTTCTGGTAGCTTTCTAACCACTTGAGCTGGCCGTTCTTCAGAACGTAACGGCAGTCACCAAACCATCGCACCACCTCCGGCCTTGGAAGGCCCGTTTTAGCCATTAAGTCGTCATACTGCGGACTGCCGGGCCACGGAGTACGGGCAAAGGCCAGCTTCAGGAGGTGAAGCTGATCTGCTGTTTTCTTGCCACGGGATGGGGCATGGAGAGGTGGAGTCGGGACTGACTGAGTGAATGGGGTTGGCGTTTTGGGATTTTCAGACGGTGCTATTTGGTTGCCTTCACATTCACCCTTTCCATTGGATTCAGTCACCTTGAGCATTTTTAGATTGATCTTGATGGGGTTGACTTTCGGCTCAGTTCCAGAGGTTTCCTCCTTACCCTGCTGATGTGAAATTTCCTCAAGCTCCATTTCAACTTTCTCATCTGGGTCCTCATTAACTGGGTCACTTTTGTCCTTTTCGGGGTCCTCTTCTTCCTCCTCCTCCTCCTTTTCTGCCCTTTCAGCTTCCTCTCTTTTCTTCTCAGCTGCCACTCTCTTCCGCCGGTCAGAGAACCAGCCATGAATTTCTCGCCGGGTCATCTTTGTCTCTTGCCTTAGCCGGTCCACTTCTTCTGCAGGGGGAACGGGGTCCTGTGCAAAGCTTGATTCTAGGGCACGTACCTGATGGGGTTCACGTTCCTTGTACCGGATAGCTGTGAAGTCTGGGGACGGGGGGCGTGGAGGTCGACGTGATGGCGTGGTAGGAGATGTTGTCTGCTGGTGCTGTTGGGTGGGGCTTATGGGTGACTGTTGGGGAGTTTTGGAACCCTCTGAAATGTCTGCGCTGTCTGAAAGATCTAAGGCTGAACCCTGGAGTTTATCTAGAATTGGGATTTTATCTGAAGCCGAGCTCTGGCCCCCAGGGGTGGATCGCGACCCCTTCAGGTTTCTAAAGTGGTAACGCCGGTCACTGAACCATTTTCGGACCTCGCGCACCGTCAGCCCCGTAAGACTGGTGAGCCGTTCCACCTCCTCTTGGTTTGGAAACTGGCTTTTGAGGAAGCTCTGCTTCAGAGCGCTTAGCTGCTCCTGCGACTTCTTGTTCTTGTAGAAGCTGGGATCAAGGAAGCTGCCGCTAGGAAGCGTGCGGGAACTGGCGCACGAGCTAGCTGATGGTGACAAGGCCGACAAGGCCTCGGCTGTTTTGCCGGTGCTGATGGTAGCAGTAGTTGTGGAAGCGTCTGTTGGTGCATCAGCAGGTGCAGTCGTGGTGGTGGGCGCAGGGCTGCTATCGCTACTTGTTTTAGCGTCTGCGTTTTTAACGTCTGAAGAGGCTTTAGCGGTGTTGCTAACACCCCTGCCATTGCCGCCGCTCTTGGTGTCAGTGTTCGTGTTGGGGCTGACGCTACCGACTGTAGTGCTTTTACTATCCGTGCTTATATTGTTGAGTTTACTTGTGTTGCTGCTGGCGTCAACAAGAGCACCACCATTATTTTTGCCGATGCTAGTGCTAGTAACACTGATCACACTAGTCTGGCTGCTACTTGCACTGTTGTTGCTTTTGCACGTGCCAAGGCTGCTAATGACACTACTAGCACTGCTGTAAACGCTACTGCTAGCGCTGCTGGTGCTGTTCTTCCCCCCTCCTCCGCTGCCACTATAGTTCACGCTGCTACTGCTTCCCACAGTCCCTACCACCATGCTCATCCCTTTGTCTGCCACTAGGGCGGCAGCAGGCCTGGCAGGCATCATGGCCTTCGCTGACGTCTGTGGCTTGGGGGTTACAGCCAGCGCTACCGGAGCACTGCTCACCTGGATGCCATTAGACAGCATGGGCTGGGTGACTATCACTCCTCCTTGTCCGACCAGGCTTCCTTGTAGGATGTGGGGGATGCCTGTGGCACCGATGGAGGCAGGTAGCACTGTAATGGTGGGTTGGGCTGAGCTGGAATGGGGCTGGCGTGGCTGTGACTGCTGTTGGCCAGCAGGGGGCGCTGTTTGAATTATTGTGTTAAACATTTTTCTCCGGGCATCCTCAATCTCCTCGGGCGACCAGCTAATTCCCTGCTTCAGTCTCTGGGCTGTGAACCAAATCTTGATCTGCTCTTCTGGGTACTTGGTCACCACGGTGAGGTAACAAAGCTCGGCCTTGGTCGGGTAGGGGAACTTGCTAAAGGATGTTTTCAAGAAACTGCTGCTGTCCATGGCAGCATTGTAAGTGGGTATGCTGCTCAGAGGGATCATGACTTTGGGCAGATTTTTTGAGCTGCTTGCTGAGGAGGAGGAATGGGAAGATGACATGGTGATGGGAGTCGACTGTTGGTTAAGGCTCCTGTTCTGGACCACAGAGACCACCTGTGTAATGGCTGTCTTAAGCAGAGCTCCAGACCCATTTACGATCTGAATAGCAGATGGTAACGTAACTTTGCTTGCCGCCCCATTATGGACAATAGTGGGGACGTGGGTAACAGTAACTGCTGGAGGGTCTTTTTTCACTGCCAGCTTGCTGCTTGAAGCAACAGCATCTAGTCCTGACTCGTCTGGGGGACAGTGAGACACTACAATTCGTTTGGGTTCTGATTTGCCCTTCAGCCTTTTCATGATGGGAGTCTTTGTGATGGAAATCTCAGTGTCCTTGGAAACATGGCTATCACTTGGACCGATGATGAGGCTCTGTTCTACAGTGGCCTTCCGGTCTTTCTTCCTCAACTGTAGGGCAGTGTTGACTGTGCTGGGGTGGACCCGTGCGTTGTGCAAGGCCAGGCCTTCAAACTTTGGAGAGGTGACTCCGCATTCCACACAATGAAAACTGGGATCTGCCCGGAACTCTGGGTGTCCACTGTAGACATGATCCAAAAAAAGATTCAGATCCTGGGTTTCAAAATTGCATGGCCTGCAGGTGTACAATCCCACATCTTTGGGGCTGTCACCAGCACTGTTACTGGAGGATTCACCAAGCACCATGGATCCTACTTCCTCGCATGCTGTATAGCCGCTGTCCTTCATTTGACAAGAAAGGCTCTCTTGCTCAAGGTCATCCCTCAAGCGCATGGACTTCTGTGAGACCATACATGGAATAGGTCTGCTTGATTTCCGCTTGCTCGCCATGTCTGAGGTTGAGAGATGGCAGCCAAGAGTGTTACTGCTGTATGGTTGGATCTGCTGGTTCTCCGATTTATGGGATCGCCATACACAAATGGCTGTAATGGAACATGGCTACCAGTCTTCTCTGTCCAATGGAAATACTCTTCTTCAGCTATGATGTGCCACAGGAACCAGATATAAAGACCTGTGGATAAAACATAGTCGTATTTTAAAATACAATACATAAAATGTACATGAAAGTGAAATGATTTTCATTGTGATAGACTGCAGCACAGCAAATGGTTCACACAACAAAATGTGTCCTCTGCTTTTTTTTTTTTTTTTTGGGTGGGGGATGGTGCTTTGCTCAGTGCCACCCAGTGGCACCTTGGCGGTCTGGGATTCAGACCGGCAACCTTCCGATTACGGGTCTGCTGCCTTACCCACTGGGCCACACATTTTTCCCTTTTCCCAAAAAACTAAATATAAATTGGAAAAATTGGCTAAAGGCCTATGAGGCAATGGGACCAAGGTTCATTTTCCATAATATATGTTTTAATTATCTGGACAAAACTGGATGGTAAAACCTTAAATAATTAAACCCAAAATGATTTGCTTTTCCAAGACTAACATCTAACAACAAAGTTATCTGAACTGTTCTCTTTGCCATTTTAATTTCACAAAATGACATTTACCCGTTCAATAGCATGCTATGCGTAATTACAGTGATGGTGACAAATGCATGCATACAACCACATACAAACAACCTAACCTCCCTTACCACCTTAAAAAAAAAAATTACCACCTGGTTGAGGATGTGCAGTTTTGGCCCTGCGGCGACGAGCACAAGGGAACCTCATGACTATATGAAGAGGGCACTTAATTTGCCTCCACAACAAATGCTGATGACAACCAACCACCCTTTACAGCTCTTTCTGCGGACACCCTCGCAGCTGCCCCGTCCGGCTATAAATATAGGTCACCACCATCTTACTCTCTAATCCTCGATCGCTGCATCCAAGCGCATTCAGTTGCTCTGCCAACAGGGAGGTAACGGCACGCTTCTCCAGAAAAGAACCCAGAACTTTGCTCAAATGGCCGCGGAGCCGTAGCTAAACCCTGTCTAACGTGTATATTAGCTTGGCGGTGTATAATCTGACCGAGGCCGATCTTTGAAGGCGACACTTTCTAACCTGCCATATGTGTGTGCTAGCTGGTACCACCACAGGGGGCTCGATACTGTACCAGTCTCAACTGAAGCCAGGCAGTTTTATGGAGATCTCGAATCCTTCGGCTGTGTCCGCTACCCGTATTTACCTTCCCACCGCGGCTTTGTGAATGGCTTCGGAGCCTCGCAGCGTGACAGGGAACACTACACCCCATGCCCAACTCGATCTCCTCCCATGCCGAGGCCTTACTGCCCTGCTACCACTCAGTTCTGCATGAGGGGGCATGGCCCTGCCAAGACTTGAGGGTCACATGACCAACACAAAGGGCTGCGGGGTAGGCCGGGCTTACCATCCGTCACGTGGGTTGGGGCCTGAGGGACGAGTGAGCGAGAACGGGAGGGAGGCCGAGGGCGGAGAAGACGAGTGGGGGCTGGGCAGGCTGGAGTGTTGGGGCGAGAGCGGCGTTGCCGGTGAGGTGGTGGAGGGGGGGTGTTAACTGTCGCCGAGCGGTGGGAGCAGCGAGGTGTTTCAGCGAGGAATTTTCTGCCCTGATACTACCCCCCACCTCCTGTTTTCCTTACCTCTGCCCCCACAACAGTCCCACCGTCGTCCGCTCCCTCCTTTCCTCTCTCTCCACACCCCCCCCCCTCTCTCTCTGGCTCACTTCGAAGCCTCTGGAATGTTCTACTCTGAGCTGTGGAGCCAGTGGACAACCTCAGCGTCTTACTGCAGCTTGAGCCTTTAACTGCACGTGGCGAGCTGCGAGGAGACACCTCTAGTCGGCGCGTCTCCGGCCCAAGTCTCGCACCATCTTAGGGCCGTCTGATCATGCGGATCCTGGCGAGCTCGCTCCTGTGTTTGAAGCGCAAGCATTAGCATGACAAAAAAAAAAAAAAAAAAGGGTCCATTCCGATGACAAAACCAACTGCAGGTCTTTTGAGGTCCATGTGGCCTCCTGGTCGAGATACGGGGCCCAGGCGCCGCTCAAATTCCAACGATTGTTGGCAGCATTATTAAACGGCAGGGAATTACGGTAACTTCTGACGTAGGAAGTGTGTGGACTGAGCGAAGCGTCCGCTTTGAGGCCTGCGGGAGGCAGGATTGTTATTCCCGAAAGGGGGAGTGGTTACGTAGCTGCCACACTGTTGCCACATTTCGTCATAAATACATCCAGTCGTACGCGTGTCCCCATCAAAACAGGTTTTAGCAGAAAGGGTGAAATTTCTAAAGTATAATGATGGGGACACGGGGCTATGAAGCATTGTCCATTTGTCCGCGCCGGAGTTGCAGCGAGGGCTGCTGTAGCCACTCCCCTCCCCCACCTTCCCTCTCAACAAGTTCGGCTCGGTCTGCTGGGAGACAGGTCGGCAGCAGCGCCACTGGTGTGTTACTATCCCCATGGCAACCAGCACTCCCGCCCGCCCCCTCGCACCCCGCCTTTACTACCCCCCCCCACCACACACACACACACACACACACACACACACACACACACACACACACCACCCCTTGCCCCCCAGTTCTCCCCATTTCACGCACGCACACACACACACACCGTAATGCACGTAAGCACGCACTCACTCGCACACCCATCAGGTTCTTGGCTGTTGCTGCTACTATTTCAGTCCCGTGGACACCGTGTCCATGTTCCTGAGGTGCGGTCGTGCCCACCGTCTATGTTTGACTATAATGCCACCCCCTCGACGTCTGGGTGGCAGACGGGAGCCGTGGCCCACCCTATACCCCCCCAAAGGCCAAGAAGAGCACACGAGGTCCACCAGCACGGCCAGAGCGTCCTCCTACCGCCACCGCTCTCCTCGCCTTATCACCGCTGAAGGACGCGGTGTTCATTACGCCCAAATAATGACTCCATGTATTAAAGCTGGAATTTAAACTGTGTCGCCGTGCGAAATCATATTTGCATGTTGCCGTGTGTGTGGTGCGGGCGCGGGTCCAGCACGTCGGGCGTTGAGGCTCAGATGTTAAAAAGGAGGGGGGGTGGGGGGGGGGGGTGTAAAAAAAATGGCGGCCTACCACGCGCTCTGCTGTCCGACCTAAAATGGCTGACATCACAGGCTCTTAACCGGCGAGCGTCTGCAACGCCAGCTCCCACGCCGCCGGGCTGCCCGGGCCCCCAGCAATCGCCTGGCCTGCAGTCCACGGTGGCGGCCGGCAAGGACCACGAAAATGACCACTTGCCCGCCTCCGGAATATTGCGGTTAAGGAAAAATAACTAAAAAAAAAAAACAAACAAACTCCGGACCAGGACAAGGCCGCCAAGAAAGGGGGGTCCTGCCGGCCCGGCCCTCCGCATCTGCATCTCCGCCGCAGAAACTAGAGCCTGTCTTTAAAAAGGTCCACGTCAGGGTCACCTGCCCGGCAGGTATCGTCCCATCGGGAGCAGGACTGGGAAGGGGGTGCCGTGGGGGTTCGCGTTTCCGGCCTGAGAACGCTGCTACCTGTTTGAATCCTCCTGCGATGTGGCCACAGGCGGGCGCCAGGAGAGGACGCGTCCTCGCGCCAGCCCCGTCCCAGCTGCAAACTGTTCCAGCACACGGAAGGTTACTGTATAATGAGGACAAAGGGACACTGTGGTCCCCGCAAAAAGCACGAAGCAAGGCCGTAAAATAAATAAATAAAAAAGACAAGACTGTCAAAGCAGAGCAGGTAAACACGCACACACCCCAGCACTTCTCACACCCTCAAACTTTACATGCACCCCCACAACCATCTACACCCCTCCTGCATCACCGCACCCCATCGAGCCGAAACACTGTCCGAACTGGTTGGGAACTCGGGGAGCCCCAGGTCGGGGTGAAATTCACAATTCGACGTAAGAACGTGCGCCCTTATTCCGGAGAGGGTGTGTGTGAGAGTGTGTGTGTGTGTGTGTGTGTGTGTGTGTACAGCCCCTCTCCGCGCACCACGGCTGAAGTTTCCCCACCGCCCGCCTCCCCGAAATGTAACAGCGGTCCGGCCGCGTCGGAACCGGGGGCGCGCACACGCGCGACACGCACCCCCAAAACCCAGTGTCGCCATTTTACATCAGCCAGTCCGCGCAGCTACTCAACTCGGCGGGCTGCGCGTGGCGGGGTTTGGGTAACCACACACACTCTCTCTCTCTCTCTCTCCTTCTCTATCTCTCTATCTCACTCTCTCTCTCTCTCTCCCGCCCGCCGCCGCCGCCTCGGTCGCGGAAACGGAGATCCGACTTACCGTCCAGCAGATCCACCAGCGGACCGACAACAAGCCGCACGCTCGGCGGCGGCGGGATGGGACGGGACGGGACGCGCGGGAGGAGGAGGAGGAGGAGGAGGAAGGGGGGGCGTAAATAAATAAATAGTCGCTCGCTCGCTCGCTCGCGCGCGCGCGCCCTCCGACGCCGGCTCGGCTGGTGACGCGGCTGGGCGACGCGGCCGTGGCCCCGCTCCGCTCCGGTCCTGTTTATTTCGAGCCGATGCGGGCGGCGGGAGAAGGGAAAAGAAACCAGCGACGTACGTACGTACGTACCCGGGGCTGGGACACGTGACCCAGCGTCACTGGCTGATCGGCGTGAGCTCGCGAGCCGAGTCAGAGGTGAACTCGGTTAATGCGGCGCGCGCGCGCATTGGCTTTTATTTCACCCCCAACTTTTCACAAAGTTGACAAAGTGGACCTACATTTTTTTTGTAATTACCGGGAAAAGTACCCGGTCGCTGATTGGTCACTGTACAAACGACAATGTTGTTGTTGTTATTATTAATCATCATATTTAAAGAATGTTTATAAATCATAATTTTAACTCTTTATAAACGTGTTATTAATAAAAAAAAAAAAACAAAAAAAAAAAAACACGATCATTGCTTTTTCGATTTATCTGCTGAATGAAACGCAGATATTCAGTATTACCTGCAATGTATGTAACGCACATCAAAAACCCCAAATAATGTATGTATTCAGTCAACTATTTTAAAACTGCGTAGACCTTGGGTGGCCCGTACTTTCCCAAGTTCATTGAATTAATGAATGAATGAATGAATTGATGAATTAGGATTTGTTTGGGATATTAGTTGTTTTGATAGGTTTTAAGAATTACTCCTTGATAGATCTGGCCTGTGTGCTGCACAAATCTATACATTATAGTTACCCAATTCGCCGTGTTTGTCTATATTTAATATGTGATGTTATTCATAGATCAATTACATTTTATGCTCATAATGCAGCCAACGCAGTTATGCTAATTATTGGTTCAAAAAGTCCAAAGATTTTATTTTATTTTCATTCCTCCATCCATCCATGGTGTTAGTAGCCTAGTGGGTAACACACTTGCCTATGAACCAGAAGACCCAGGTTCAAATCCCACTTACTACCTTTGTGTCCCTGAGCAAGACACTTAACCCTGAGTGTCTCCAGGGGGGGCTGTCCCTGTAACTACTGACTGTAAGTCGCTCTGAATAAAGGCGTCTGATAAATGCTGTAAATGTAAATCCATCCATCCGTCCGTCAATGTCTGTCCTCCAACTGTAGGTGTCGCTGTTTTATTTTTGCGTCTGCACCATCGACCTCACGCCGGGGCGGCCCGTGAACGTCGCATTCTCCCATTGGCCGCCTTTTATGGGTTAATTCGCGTGGCGCATGCGCACACCGCGCAGCTTTGCACGTCTCCGACGGCGATCTGAGGAGTCAGCAGTGCTTTTCACGCCGCCAGCACCGTCCTCGCCGGCCCGAACGCTCCGGACCAGGGCTGGGAGAGAACAGCCCACCGTCAGCGGCGATATCGGCGGATCTGTGCCCGACGGCAGCTTCGGAGAATGACGAACGGCTCCAAAAAGAAAGAAGAGGTCCATCTCGCCAACGGGGGAGTGAAGACGTCCGCATGGAGCAAAGCCTTCAGCACCAAAGCGGTGTGGGATGAGAAGGTAGCCGCTCCTCGGCGACTCCCTACCGGCCGCGGCTTCGTTTCGCCCCCGAAGCGCGCGTTAGCTCGGCGGCTAGCTCGGCTAGCTGCCTGCGAGTGGCCGCGGCGGTCCGTGTCGGATTAAAACCCACCGCAGAGTATCTAACTCTACCCCCCCCCTGCCGACGTTGCAGCAAGGGACTCGGGGTTTATGGGCGGGGTAACGTGGGAGTTGTCCCGAGGTTTACCGTCAACTCGCTTATTAACCGTGACGAGTAGTCGATTCTACATGCTGCAGACTCACTTGACTAATCTTCACAGAAGCTTTTTATTTGATTTCCTACAGACTCCTGCTGTGTCAGGAGTGTCCATGTAATATACAGTTCTTGTTTGGTAACGTCTTATTAAAGTATATCTGTCTGTTCTTCCACAGGATGAGTTCTTGGACGTCATCTATTGGTTTCGTCAAATCATCGCCATCGTACTAGGTGTCATCTGGGGCATTGTGCCTTTGAAAGGATTCTTGGGAATAGCCATGTAAGAATGCTCTGTTGTGTCAGGTGACTTGTAAATATGTTAGTTGTCTGGATAAAGTGATTGTTCAGATTCAGCAGGTGAATCCTCTGGAATATCACTACAGAGACAAAATGGAGAAAAATGCACCCTCATCTTTCATCTGGCCACTAAGATTGATAAATCTTAGATGTCTCCTCAACATGTACCCAAACTACTAGTGAGCAGAGGGCAGCCATGACAGGCGCCCGGGGAGCAGTGTGTGGGGACAGTGCCTTGCTCAGTGGCACCTTGGCAGTTTGGGATTTGATCCGGCAACCTGTTACCTTACCCGCTCGGCCACCGCTGCCCCTCTCTTTGAGAAATTTAATATGTGATGTTAGAGTGATAAGTCACTTTAAGTCACTTATTTAATTGAAATAAGCAATGTTAAGACTGATTAGGCTTCAGACAGAAGTAACTAAGTTCGGAGGGGGGGGGGGGGTGAGTGGTTTGTTTTGGTGTCTAGTGTTGCTTTTGACCACTACATGTGACCACATGCCTGGTTATTAAGTTTTAGCAGTTGAGGACATGTTCCGTTGGGGTCTTCTGTCGGTCTGTTCCACTTTGCTCAGAACCATCAAATGAGCAAGACTGATTTTCTGTGTTTATTTCATAATATGTGTGTGTTATTATGTTATGTAATTTATTTACCTTCATGTGTGGCCTATTCATGTTTTTATGCTAGAACAGGATGGTAATAGATAGGGTTGTTAGAAAATCTCGATACAGCCATATATCATGTATCGATACAGGGACCCCAAACATCACTATTTTTATATACAAATTTAGTCCACCCAGTGGTGCTGTCGAGCGTTTTCTTTAGTGAGGTCAGCAGAGGTGAGAATCGGTGTGAATCAACATCCACTCCTGTAGATGGTACTGCCAGGTAGTTCAGGCAGAATGAAATTGCAAAACATGACCGACCAACCAATCACAGCGTCTGTTATTTCAGCTCGGATTTGACATTTTCAGCGAGCCATCGCAGTATGTACAGTATCACAATATATTGTTATCGTATTTTTGACACCTATCCTGAGAACCTTGCCAATACACACCCCTAGTGATAGAAGTCGGTTTTTAGCATTATGTTTGAAATGCTCCACAGGAAATCCTTCCTTCCCACAGCTTTTTAATTCACCCCTCTGCCGCTCACTCGCACAATAAGTGTCCCTCTCTCGCTCTCTCTCTTTACCTTACACTCACTATCTGTAAACAACATGGGGTTGTGCTATATGATACTTCTGCTGCTGTTCATCTGTGCAACTTTCCCCTGTTGCTGTTTTTTACTGTGCAATAACTCACTTACTGACTCTTAACTCTTACATTATGTGCAATGCTGCTTGAGCCATTACTACATAATTTTTTTACTTTATTTTTATTTATACTCATAAACGTCTCTGTGCATTTGTATCATAAACAATTTTCTTTCTGAATTAATAATGCTTTCTGATTCTGATGAAAATTGCAGTTTGATTCAAATGGGATTCAGTGTTGTCCAGTATCATATGGAAATAATCTGATATTCAGCCCAATTATTGTTCACTAATCACCTCATTAATTGATGAGCTGTGTCTGTCATTGTGCACTGAAGTATTTCCCATTTAATTGCACACCAGAGTACTGTGTGATGTTGAAAAGGTTGCCAGGTGATTATGGGGATAATGTATTATTTTTTTGGTATGAAAATGTTATGAAATTTTCCTTTTATCAACAGATTCTGCGTCATCAATGCAGGACTCTTGTATGTCTACTTCAGTAGCTTCCAGCAGGTGGATGAAGAGGAGTATGGTGGCACATGGGAGCTCACCAAAGAGGGCTTCATGACCTCGTTCGCGTTATTTCTGGTGAGGGCAATTTCAACATACCCGGCATATATTCAATCATATTTTTAAAAAGCAATCTGAGGAAATACCAAAACATTAGAGAGTGGCTACACACTCACAAGCCTGCTATTCCTCTGTAGCAGCTGACAGGTGAAACTAAAAAAAATAAATAATAGAACTTATATATGAAGTCTGCTATTATGAGTGACCTTTTTCACATAAAGAAACACCCCATTTCACTTAATGTTAAAGCTTTCCTATCTTTGTGAGATTATTTAACATTAATATGAACCTGTTCCCCTAGCCTGTCTATGGTCCTGCCATGACTAGAAATGGTGATAAGTATAAATCGGGTCGTTCTGCTGTTCAGCAGCCGTTCAGATGGTCATACGTATCTGTAATTTGTCCCCTTTGTCATCATAAGGGGAAAGGTTACCTCCCGTTTCTCATGCTTTGTCCGGCCTGATAATTTCCCGCCCCAACTCCATTCACCGTCATGGCTTCCAACCATAAAAGCATTGCAGTTGCTCAGTGACTGGATGTAAAAAGTTTTAGTCACGTGAGACTCTGAAGAACCAGTGGTCGTGATTATTTTTTTCTGGAAAACGCAGGCACGACTTCCTGTCTGCACCAAACATTGTGGTTGGTGAATGGTGTTGATGCCATTGTCACAAATGCCTGCGTTCTCTCCTCCTCGTGGGACTGGAACAAAGTGGCTGTCAATGTGCACCAAGGCAGAATTTTTAAAATAGACTTCAGATACAAATACTAAGACCTATATAAGAACGAAACCAGTTTAATGTCATGGCCTAACGCTTGTTTGGGAAGCGTCCTTGTGATTGAAGCTGGAAAAGGTTGCATCTAAACGTTTCTCTTGTTTCTTGCAGGTGGTATGGATAATCTTTTACACGGCACTACACTACGACTGAGGAACTGCGGGGAGCTCATTTAAACCAGAGAAAGAGACATTTTATTTGTTGTGTGAATTCGAAGATCTTTTGAGCTTCAGCTCGTACCAGCAACACATGGCCGCCTCCAGTCATTTCCATCATTGTGTCCGAATTTTAAGATAAAGCTGTACTCTTCCCGGCTGTGGGTTAAAATTTCTTTTGGTTTGTTTCCTTTTTTTTAAGCAGGAATTTGTTACTTGATTTAACTTTTTTTTTTTCTCTCAATTATCCCACATTAAAAAGTCTTACTAATATGATGTTAATTTAAATGGACTGTAAATTCTGTACAATACACATTTTATCATATCCGCAATGTATTAAACTGATTTATTTGTATTTCTTGTCTTGTCAGTAACATACCTCTCAGTATTTTATAGTGTGTAACTGAATTTCAGAAATCAGACATACACACGGATTTTGAGAGACTGTATTTTCTGATCTTTGGAGACATTCATTAAACATGGGCTCCAGTCGCCCCACATTTTTAAACAGATCTCCTGGCTTGTGAATAATTCTAATAATAATGACACTAACTGGCAAAGCGTGTGTGTGTGTGTGTGAATGGGGCGGGGTGAAGACCACAGGAGCCTTTCATCGCATGCATATGCATATTGTCGTTATCCTCTGCGGGTTAAATGAGTTTTTTTCACCGAGGTAGGAGTCCACTGGGCCCCTCGCCTTGTACTGAGTCTTGCTGACTGGGTGCTGAATCAGGGTCGTGTGGCCAAAGAAATTTTGCACAAAGGAACAAGAATCCAGTGGCGCACTTCATCTGTTATAAGATTTTTTTCTCCCTTTTGTTCTTCACTTGCTTTCCCTTGTTGGTACAGGGGTTATTGTAACCTGAGTCAGACCAATTTTTTATTGACCTTCATAATGTTCAAAGGTCAGCGCATGTTTGTTTTTCTGTTTAGATTTTAATGCATGCAACGGTTGTTTAATAAAATACATTGTCAAGTTGATAATTGTATTATATAACATTGGTTTCATCTGTTTATCAAATTGATCAAATAATATTTTTAAATTATATTTTTGTTATTGGTTCCTCGTAGAGGTCTTTAAAAACGTAAATTCTCCACCGTAACGCTCATATCGACATACAGCATAAATGATAAGTAACTGAAGGAAATAATACGGGAGAATCTGCTTATCATAAAGAATCTGTAACTTCTGTAAGTCTGCTATGACGTATATGTTTGTCCGTTCTGTTAGTTTAAATAAAGTTTTTTTTATTCGAGGCTATGACGTACATTCCAAGATGGCGGCGCCCCGCTACACGATGAAATTCTGGAAACCCGGTGAGATTGTAGCTGTCAATATACAAATGTTGTTTATCTGTCCATTGCATTTTTTTGTTGGATTCGAAATAGAGGCCTACCTTGCGCACCGTGGCGCTGGGAAAGGCCGTGGCGCGACTTTAATGCTGTTTGTTATTTTTGCGTTACTCTGCTGCAGCGGCCATACACACAGCTCGCTAAAGCAAGAGCTCCGCCTTCTAGCAGTCAGCAAAAAGAGACGTTTTTTTACGATGGGGCTGACGGTGACGGGCTATATCAGTTCAGTAATAAAGACACGTGCTTGTGCCCCAGGTTCGGAGGCTCCAGGGGTGTCAGAAGAGCGGGAGCTGGCGAACGAGACCACCGGCTCCCCGGTGATCTACAACCCGCACACCACGCTGTCCATCGAGAAGCAGCGGCAGCGGCTGCCCGTTTTCAAGGTACCGACTCGGTGCTGAATGCTCCCTGGCCGTTCTGCTTTTATTACGCCGTTTGTGCGCACAATGGCACGGGCAGCTGAATGTTTTTGGGGGTGCTGAGAAAACGCGTAAGGGTGGATCGATATTGTGGTAGGGTGCTGAATTTGCTGAGCTTGACCTCTGACCTTGAGGCTTTGACTGCCGATTGATGCCGATATCTCACATATATAATGGCCTTGTGAGTATCGTTGCATAATTATAACTGGGGCTTGATGATATGGTGTGCAGCAGTATTGGAATTTTTAGAAAGCTGTTGCATATGACAAATGCTTTTGAGTTTTTTTTTTTTTTGTTTTTTTTTCTGATTTATTACAGCTATTTATTTTCTGATAGAAATGGAGCGTATGACCATGTAATAATCAATTACATTACAGTATACATGTCTGTCTGTAACTACAGAACTCAATATATTGTCAGTATATTGCCCAGACCCTTGATTCCTGCAGATTCTCTGGTAAAAATGCCATGTTTTACATGTATGTAATTATGTAATGATCATGGTATCAAAAATCTTAAAAAAAGCTCCTCATTATTATTATTATGGCATCTTGGTGTGGGAGACATGTTTCCTGGTCTGTTTTTACAGCACAGAAACAACATCCTCTACCTAGTGGAGAGTTACCAGACGGTGGTAATTGTTGGAGAGACGGGATGTGGGAAAAGCACACAGATCCCGCAGGTCAGTTTAGAGATGAATGCATTTTTTTATTTGTTTTCAGATCTTTCCAGCTGTGGAATTATACATTAATTTCAAGTAATTAATTAATTTCATAATCCCCCCTCCCATTAGTATCTCCTGGAAGCAGGTTGGGCCGCAGAGGGGAAAGTGATTGGTGTGACTCAGCCTCGGAGAGTGGCTGCAATATCCGTAAGCTTTGTCTCCTACTAATGGAAATGTTATATATTATTTTTCTTGTGTTGGCTTGTATTTTTTGTTCTTTTTGACTTCTGTTTCGCCTGATCAGGTGGCCAATCGAGTGGCAGAGGAACGCGGCGCTCTAATAGGGCATGAGGTCGGATACACAATCAGATTTGACGACTGCTCAGATCCTCACGCCACCCGCATAAAGGTAGACTTGGCACAGTAGCAGGAAATTGTCATTATTCGTTTACTCTCTTCAAGTAAGGTCATGAATGTCTTTCTTTTCAGTTCCTGACGGATGGCATGTTGGTGCGGGAGATGATGGCTGATCCTCTTTTAAAGAAATACAGGTTCTTTTTAATCTGAGACGATTATTGTAATATATGTGTGTGACATCTACAAACTGAAAATAGGAGCCTTTTGAAACCATTGGCTGCCATTCTATGAAAATAATGGTATGTTGTAAACATTTGGAGCACTGGTCTGTACTTTAGAGATGAGCGTTGATGTCCTGTACATCTACTTGTTTGTAGGATGGACATGAAAACAAACTGATTTTTGGCTATTTTTATATTGCGGTTAAAATTCGGATTTTTGAATCCACGGATAATATTTTGATCAAACTGCTTTGTTTTTCTGTCTCTAGTGTCTTAATGCTTGATGAGGCTCACGAGAGGACCTTGTATACAGACATCGCCATTGGGCTTTTGAAAAAGGTGACTTGCTGATTTTGGTTATTTGAATTGATTAGTCAGAGCCAATTTCAATCAATACAATCAATAAAAAAAAATACAAAAAATTTAACTGAAGCACATATATTCTGCTGACCAGTAATTAGCCTCTCAATCTCCACTGCTTTTAAGGAACAGACTGCAACCTTCCCTGTCCCTGTATCAAAGACCAACATATTGATAATGAAATGTTTTACTGATCAGTTCTTATTTGATCTTAACAGTTTTAATTGATTTGCATTTGTAGTGCATCCATACAGACTTAATTTTCACTCCAAATTTTTCTGCCAGCCTTGCACACGTCCTTAAAAGATGAACAAGCAAGGCTCACTCAAGGCTTATGAGGTTCGTTAAAGTTTTCTCTGTTTTCCCAACAGATTCAGAAGAAACGGCGAGACCTGAGGCTGATTGTGGCATCTGCTACTCTGGACGCTAAGGTTGTTCTAGGAAGCATTCAGAATAAAAAGCTGTCCAATGTGACCGAGAAATGTTGAGGGATAAGATATTGGAGGGCTTTGTGATATCTGGCATCTGGAGAACGCTCATAACTTTCATGCCTATGAATGTCAGAGTGCTTGTCATATGAGAACAGATTACTTAAAAAAAAATTAAAAATGTTACACAAGCTATCATTTAAAAATGTTTCAATATCATTGGTTTACAGAGTTTAAGACAAAAATGAAATCTGCTTTAAACTTTTAATTCATTCATTTGCTATAATTTCCTGCAGAAATTTCAAGATTTCTTCAACCTAAATGAAACGTCTGATCCAAGTAAAGACACTTGTGGGATCCTCACGGTTGAAGGTCGTACCCACCCGGTGGATGTGTTTTACACCGTCAGGTATTCTGTAGTGTGCATTCTTCATATTCCGAAGCAGTCAATGTCCAAGGTGCATTTCTTGTCAGAGAAACTTGACTTAAATTGGGTGAATAATATGCGGGAATTGGCTTTGCAGGACCTTGAATGTGATTTTTGGCCCGCAAGGCCTCATTGTCAGGTGGTGGTTTTGTTTAACTGATCTGCCATGTGTCTCCCGTCTCCTCAGCCCTGTGCCGGATTATGTGAAGGCCACAGTGGAGACTGTGCTGAAGATCCATGAGTCGGAGGATGACGGAGACGTGGTCGCTTTTCTCACTGGACAGGTTGATGTGTAAAATGATAGACAACATTGCATTCGTTATTTTTCCTTTTATGCTATGCTACATTCATGTGATATATCAATAATAAAAGCCTAGACAGAAGTATGAAAAGAAGAAAATTTGAGTATTATTTGTAAGCCTTTGCTATAACCTGTCTTTGTGCAGGAGGAGGTGGAGAAGGTGGTCTCCATGTTGCAGGAACAGGCCAGAACTCTGTCTCGCTACGGCATGAAGAAGCATCTGCGGGTTCTGCCCATGTACGCAGGGCTGCCCTACGCAGACCAGATGAAGGTCTTTGAAAGGATGCCCTCTTCTGTCCGCAAGGTGAACTGCTCTCAATTCTGGTTGGACGGAAGCAGAGTGCAATTGCAGCTCTATTCTCACTTTACCGTAGGACGGGGACGAGTCTGGCCAACCCCAAACATCTCAAATGAATGTCTCATTAAGGAAGTAAAATCTTAATTGTTGCAACTGCCATAAATAATTTCAGTGTTGCTTATTAGGGGTGTGAATCACATAATGACCCAGGATATAATCATGTTTGTCATGACCTTATTTTTGGTTCCCCTTCTTTCTTGTGTTCAGGTGGTGGTTGCCACTAACATTGCTGAGACGTCCATCACCATAAACGGAATCATGTTTGTGATCGATTGCGCATTCGTCAAGATGAGGGCTTATAACCCACGCACAGGCATCGAGTCGCTGGTGGTAACGCCCATCTCAAAGGCCTCGGCCTGTCAGAGAGCAGGCAGGGCGGGGCGTAACCGCCCAGGGAAATGCTTCCGCCTCTATACAGGTACTCGCTATATACTCATTCCTGACCACTGCAGAATAGGAAGATTACACAACACACAACATCACAATTTACTCCTTGTCAGTCACTCCAAGCCTGTTTTTTCTGCTTCTGCTGCATCAACATGACTCAGTATATGGTTCTATATGGCAGGGGTTGGCCTAGCGGGTAAGGAAACAGACCCGTAATCGGAAGGTTGCTGGTTCGAATCCTGAACTTGACTTGGCACTTGATAAAAGTACCGTCCCCACACACTGCTCACTCAGTTCACTTCACACCCTAGATGCTAATGTCACCGGTCAGTAGTGCTGATGTTATGGCTGATCAGTGTGCATTCTCACATGAGTATTGAAAGTAGACCAGGCAATATTTCTGTGGTGTTTTTGCATTCCGTGCTCTCTAACATCTGCCTTCTCTGTCATCCAGAGGAAGACTATGAGAAGCTCCCTCCCTCAACTGTGCCAGAAATGCAGCGCTCCAACCTGGCCCCGGTCATCCTGCAGCTGAAGGCCCTGGGGATTGACAATGTCTTACGTTTCAGCTTTCTGTCTGTAAGTTAACTGCTCGCATACACAGATTGGAATGGATGTGCTGTTAAATAAAGTGGAACATACAGTTGTTTGTAGAAATATCTGTAAATTCTGTCAGATTATAATTTGATTTGTTTCATGCTGCAGCCTCCTCCTGCCCAGTCAATGGTCCAAGCCCTGGAGCTCCTATATGCACTTGGTGGTAAAGAGATTATCATTTACACAGAATGCTGAGTTATATAATATGAATCATATAAGAATATCTTAAAACTACCATGGGTGCAAACACACTGTTGCATTTGTGCATTGACACGTTTCATTTTCATTTCCCTGCAGGTCTGGACCAGTACGGCCGCCTGACTGATCCCATGGGTGTGAGAATGGCTGAGTTTCCGCTCAGTCCCATGTTTGCCAAAATGCTGCTCGAGTCTGGAACCTTTGGCTGCTCCAAGGAGATTGTCACCATAGCAGCCATGATGCAGATCCAGAACATCTTTTTGGTGCCGCCCAATCAGAAAAAAGCAGCAGTGAGTCGTCGGGGAGCTTCGTGCTGTGGGATTCTCATATTCCCCACAGGATTTAATTTGTTGTCTTTTTCGTTCTGGCTTTTATTTTTCTGTGCGCTTTCAGTCTGTGCAGCTAT
The DNA here is from genome assembly GCF_900700375.1 of Denticeps clupeoides. Classification (NCBI taxonomy): domain Eukaryota; kingdom Metazoa; phylum Chordata; class Actinopteri; order Clupeiformes; family Denticipitidae; genus Denticeps; species Denticeps clupeoides. The sequence continues at coordinate 16,288,113 of NC_041716.1, forward strand.
TTCCCCGTTCCTTTTGTCACATCTCAAGTAGACTCCGATTGTTTGTTTGTAGGGTTGGTCAGATTATGAATGTTATTGAAATGTTATTGTTATTCCAAAAACGCTATATAACAGAAAATGTGATACATAATCACATCTTAATGAGCCTAGCAAAAATAACACAAGTGAACATTTCACTTGGTGCTTGAGAGAATGAAAGCCTGTGCTGGAAAGTGTAGCCTGTACAGCGCTGATAGCAAAGAATACAATGGAGCCTAACTCGAGCATGATCAAAATTAAATATATTTTTGATTGGTTTGATAACATTCCAAGAAATTTAAAATCAGCTCAACCTTGACTTTGTGTGTGTTCTGTGCAGATATTTACATTGATCGCATTCATCAGATGCCTTTATCCAGAGCATGTTAGTTACAGGGACAGGGACACTGGAGACACTCGGGTGTCTGGTTCAGGGACACAATGGTAATAAGTGGGGTTTGTACCTGTGACCTGAAGATGTCTTCAAAGTTCAGTTTGAAGAAACAAGCACTCAGTCACTCTCCAGAACTGCTTAATCCAGAGCTGGCTTTCGGAGCCCGTCCTGGGACGTCAGGCATAGGGCGGGGCAGAGTGCCACCCTGCACCACAGGGTCCACACACATTCACTCATGCTCTAAGCGAAGCCATTGCGCTATCTGCCACAGCACTGATTCCAAGCAAATCTACAAATTTCAGGCCCAAATTGTTTTTAAAATGTCACGAGAGTAAAGTAGTTATAATATCACAGAATCATCAGGAGATTATAACCACTGTTTTACTGCATTTTCCCCACCATTTTTGTTTTAAATATTTGTGTCCTGAAAATTTAATAGTAAAGCCCTGTCTCAATTTTTGTTTTAAATAACTTTTCTATATAGCCCAGAATCATTCAGCTGGACGTGTTTTGTATATGTTTTTTTTTTTTTTTTAATTGACCTTCATCCTGTCTCATTTGTCAGGATGTCTGTCTGCTCTCTGTATTTCTGTCTTCTGCTACCTGTTCCAGGCTCGAGAGCACAGGAAGTTTGCTGTGGCAGAAGGAGACCACCTCACCATGCTCAATGTGTATGAGGCCTTCATCAAAGTATGGGAGTATACATTTTTTGGCTATCAGGGTTTTTTTTTTTTTTTTTTTTTTTCATGCATTGAAAAAACAGATAACATTTATTTATACCAAGGGAAATTTTGTACTGCAAATGTTAAATAAATTTAAATAACTTTAACTAAATATGTATGATTTGCATTATGTACATCCTAATATTTGAGACAAATTGCTTTCTAATACTCTTTGTTAGCACTGCTTTTTTTTGTTTAAAAAAAATTTATTTGCAAAATTTTAGCATTTTTGCGTTGTCCTGAACATCGCACATTGGTAACAGTGGCTATCTTGATTTATCGACTCGATCTGGAATGCATCCAACTTTGTTTTGACACAGTTCCCACTTGATGAAAATGGAATGTTGCAGTAGTGTGGAAGTTTTACTTTTTAACACCACTTATTTATGGTCTTCCCAGCACCAGAAGAACTCCCAGTGGTGCCAGGACCACTTCCTCAATTACAAAGGCCTGATCCGTGCCTTGACTGTCCGGGAGCAGCTCCGGCGTCTCATGAACAAGTTCAAAGTGCCGCGTAACTCCAGTGAAGGTGTGCTGCCGCGGTAGCCTGTTCCTGTTCTCCGTTCTCTCATTTGTCTGGTGTTTTTTTGCATTAAAACGATGGGCCTCATTCTCAATCAGGTGACCCGGATGTGATTCTCAAGTGCATTGTGTCGGGATTCTTTGCCAACGCTGCCCGTTTGCATCACTCTGGCTCCTACCGGTGAGTCCTCCCAGCATTCCCTGGGGCTGCTAAGATAAAGTTTTCGGATTCTGATTCTTTATCAATCCCGAAGGAAATTGCTTAAACCATCAGTTGTCGCTTTTCTTTTTTGGTTCTGTCAATCGATATGTTGCTATGGTATTAATATGACCTGGTGAGCTGCATGGAAGAGAAATTCCATACTTAATTTTCTTTCTCATTCCATTGCTTTTTTCCTTTCGGCCAGGACTTTGCGGGATGACCGGGAGCTACACATCCACCCCAACTCAGTGCTGTATGGAGAGAAGCCTCCAAAATGGTTTGTTTCAGGAGTGTCTGAAGCCATGTGCACATTAATGAGACCTGAACGAGAACCACACGAGTGTTAGAGTGTTTTTTTTTCTTTTTTTTGTCATTTTTGCGCAATTAACAACTAACTACTCACATGATCAGTTTCCTAACTGTGCTAACTGTCTGCAAATCTTGAGTTACCCATGGGAAATGTAGTATAATAAAGTTACACTGTAACTTTCCCTTTCATCTAACTAGTAGTCTTAGTTGTAATCTTCTTTGTTTTCCTTCTGAAGGACACTTGTGTCAGAAATAATAATGCTACTTGTCTTGATTGGTGGTGTTGCGCTTATTCATTTGAGCTTGTCATTGTCTTGCCGCCATGCCTTTTTTGCAGGGTGGTGTTTAATGAAGTGGTGCAAACATCCAAATACTACATGCGTGACGTGACTGCTGTGGAGTCAGCCTGGCTGGTTGAGCTGGCTCCCCACTTCTACAGGCAGGCCAAGGTTGGTTGGAGAGACGTAGGGCTTATCTCGGCACATTATGTCCAAACGTTGCCATACGGTCCTTAATCGGTCTCATCACTCACATGAAAAGTTGCCTATTCTTGGACGTAACTTTGTGTACTTTGCACACGTTAGATTGGACTCTGCGACTGGACACTCTCTTATGTCTGGAAATTTGAATCTTCATATTCAAATGACTGATTATTACTGATTTAATATAAGTTGTCATGAGCAAACTTTGCATTGAAGTGGCCCTTCATAACCTATGTGTTACCTGTCTCTCACTCTTTTTCAGCATGGGTCACTAGGAAGCAAGAGAACCAAGGTGTTCTGAGCCGGCCGGTCAGTCCCTCTGTTTGCCACTGGACGGGCAGTAGAATCCCACCAAACAACAGCCCCCTTCCCAGAAAGCAATTCGACACTGGGCTCCCATCTCGTTCTGTACATAGAGATGTATAGTATATTTATGTCCTCATGTTCACCCCCACCTCCACGTGTGTGTGTATATATACAGTGGTTTAGAGCTTGGGGATGATAAATATGGTTCTGGAGAGCCACACACAAACAGGTTTTCCATTGGTCCATTAGCCACGCCCCTTAAAAGATCATGTGCGGGTAAATATAAGTTTATATTTTAAGATGGCTGGAAAACCTGCTGGTGACTCTCCAGGGCTGAATGTAGACACCCCTGGTGTAGAGTTTTAGACGATCACAGGCTTGTTGGAGTGAAGGGACCCAAACATTATGCTTTTTTTGTATATATTTATATATATAGATTTTAATTCTCTGATAGAGGGACTTAAAGAGAGACAAGAGGATAAGTGCTGTAGAGTTGTCGCTGTGACTGAAATATTACTCGACCAAGATTGTAAAGCTCTGTTACCTCACTGTGAATGGCATTTAACAAAGGTACAAATATTACAAATGACCCAATTTTTCACCAGTCGTCTACTGTGTAGCTACAAAGTTGTGGCCTTTTTAACCATTTTGTGCCAAATATCTAAACCGTATTTGACATTTCATGGTCTATGGAATGTGGAAATAAGTCATAGTTTCAAGTGCAAGAGAAACAATCAGTAATAAAAGTGCCATTTTTTTGTACAGGTGCTTAAAAATGAGCATTTAACTGTGTGATGCCTCAGAAACCAAAAGCCCATGAAACTGTGCCCTATTTAGAAATCTCTCCTTTTCTGCCATCAGCTTGTGACATGCTCCACCATTACCCACTCATAGCTGTGGTGATATGAACACATGCACTTCTCCTGCTTTTGTGTATTTCATACATTTTTTTGTACAGAAATTTACAGTTTACATCCTCCTTACATGTATCTTGAAAGCGTAACGCTTTAACTCTCGGAAGCCATGTTTTCTGATGGAAATGATCGAATGTCGTTTCGCCTCCGCTGGAGCCTAATTTCATTTCAGTAAAGTTACGGCTATAGCCTCATTGGTAAATGTCTGCATGGGTATATACATATATATATATGTAGACCTTCTAGCTTTGAACTGTATAGACGTAGCTGTAGCTACCCTGAAGATTGACTGTAGGCATATAAGATGAATATAGAATACAATTACATACTCCTGCATGCTGAAGTGCAACATTTTACCAGTCTGTCTTTCTTTACGTTTTTAGTTTGTAATGTTGAAGACATTCTGCCTGTCAGCAGATGCCTCTGTGCGACTTCAGTGTAATCGGTTCAATTACATTTATCTGCAGTAAACACACAGGACCCATCAAAATCTATACATGAATACCTTCCAATAAAGCTGTATGGTCATGAGGCACTTAGTCTTTGTCTTTTATATATTTCCCTCATGCTTTGTGTATTTACTGCATTCGTGATAACTGCCTCACATCCAAGTGGTCTGGTTCATACGGGCAAAAAAAAAATAAAATGTGCGAGCATAAGCTGATGCATTTTTCTAGCGTTACGAACGTGTTCACAAGTATCACATCAGGTATGGAACCAATGGACACGACTGACCTCTCTCACAGACCCCACCGTTTCTTCAGCCTCAGTCTGGATTTGGGGGTTTGTTCATGAAGCATGGTCTTCAGGACCTTCATTTCTGAATCCGTCTTTTCCACAACACAATCCTGCCTCTGACAATTCTTTCACCCTCATGCTGTGGATTTTGGTCAGGCTTTTATCTACCAGCTTTTGTCTAGAAAAAAAATTTGGATCACTGTAGAAATTGCTGAGGAAAAGTGGGCTAAAGAGAAAGTGAACAGTTTCTGAATGGTTATGTGGCTGTAAATGAATGAATGCATTGTTTAATAATTGTGTAAATGTCCCTGACACTGGTGGTGTTGGTTTTGTGTGTGTGTGGTTTTTGCTAGATGCCAGCATTGTGTTCTGTCGTTCATGCATACATGCCACGGAGGTAATGAAACCTTGTTCTCTCAGCTAAAGGTCACAGATGAAATATGATTGTGACCAGCATTACCATTTTTCATAATGCACAAATAGGATAGTAATGGCTAGTAAGTGATATATATGTTTTGTACTGTAGAAACGATAGAAATCGGTGGGTGTATGTGCTGTGCCAGGAAAGAGAGTATGGGGGAGAACACCCTCCTGACAAGTGGCACAGTGAAAAAGTATGGCTGACTTGCTTGCTTAAGAGCCCGATCGTTCCGTGTAGGCGGAAAAGTGCGTCTTCATGGCTCCCGGGGGAGAGAAGCCCGAGGAGAGAGGATCCTTGGATCTTGGGGGGGACTGTTCTGAGTTTCAATTACCCCCACTGAGCCACCGCACACAGAACAGGGGCGTAGGGGTCGATCCTGCTACCCTTCATGCCTATGGCGGTCCAGTCATAACACACACACACACACACACACACACACTTTCACCTGACACACATATAACATCTGGAATAAAATATATGATAAACATTTTAAATTCATAAATGACCGGCAAGATGGACCGACAAGGTGATATTCATCATTACAGTCATTATTATAATGGTCATTTCAACATTAATAATGGTTAATGCTATTGCTAATAGTACTAACGATATTATCGGTTGCGATGCTTTGTTACTCGAGCCTGTGAAGGCCAAGTTCTCCCTGATCTTCTGGTTTCGTTCAGGGCCTCCTCGCTCTGTCTCCGTCAGTGCAAGAAGCGAACGGCTTACATGAATTAGTGATTAATAGATGGCGCTGCAAGAAGAGAAAACAGGAAAACAGGCAACTTTTTAACACACATTCTTTAACCCATGTCAGGAAATGGGAGAATTCAAGCGTTAAGTGGAGTTAGTTCATCCTTCTGACAGAAAAGATATCGAGGGACAATTATTGTTTCACAAAAATCTGCACCATAATAAATTAATAACTGAAAATTCTACTAAGCAAACAGTATCAAATTTGACAGCGCAAGACGAGATGTGAAGTGCTGATGATACATGATACACAGCAAATAAAAAAAAGATAAAACACGGCTTACAGCAGAAAGTTAAAGTTATTGATTCAACAATGAATTATAGTTTTATAGTTCGCCATGTAATTGAAGCTGACAATTCAACTTTAGGTCACCGTTTTACCAGCAATCGCCAAGTTGAAAAGGGACGTTGAAATAGCGTTAAGTCAACGTTGTCTCAACGTTTATTCCTTTTTCAGTAGCCTCTTCCTCCGAGATGTCTGGGGCCCTCGGTGCTTTTCGGCGCTCTTCATTTCCATCGCGCATCTGTTGTTAAAGGGGCTGCGCGGCGGGATTTATTTTTTTATACCCCCGGTGTGACAAATTGAAAGTGCCTCGGTCTAGTTTATTGCCCGGATCGGGTCAAACGAAAAATATTGGAGGTCCGCGCCGGGAGACGGGCCCGTCTGGCCCAGATGAATGGACCGATCATTTCTTATTGAGAAACAATTCCTAAAAGGTGGTTTACAGTGTGACGGAGGGAAGCTTGGCGCGGCCTGCTCCCTCCCTGACCCTCGGCTGCGGCCGGAATTAAATGGATAGAGAGCGCGCGGGTTCCTGATGGCGCAACTCCGCCGGAGAGACACTCCATTTGTTACGAAGCGGGGGTCCTGATGAAGTGTAGGGAGAGCTCTCCCCGTTTATTTATTTATTTCGTCTTCCCGCTACAAGGCCGGCCTTCACGCCGAACACTCGGAATGGATGGAGGAAGGCGATTGAATTTTACACTCTTCTGCTCATGATTAATGCGCCTGCACTCGCCGCCGCCGCCGCCGCCGGGACAACGCGGCCGCCCCGCCGCCAGGTGGCGCCCGTGGTCCGACGAAGAAAACCCCGCGTCGGGGGACACGACTTCTCCCGTCCCGTCCCCTGCTCGACGTAAACGTTCTGGCAGCGACCGGTGCAATTAATAAACCGAAAACCTCCTGCAAGGATGTAAAACGCATGTAAAGTCCTCTGCAAGCGAGCTCCAGAAAGGGCAATGCCTTCTGGGTAATTTAATTTATCAGCTGCCTCACTTCCGGCTACCGGGTCAGCAAAGCAAGTCCAAAATTGTTCCCCACCGTGTCACCAGTGCAGCCACAACTTACCAATTTTCTTACGAGTGAAATAAAAGAACGAACACAAGAGAGTGGGAGCAGCAACCTTCAGCTGTAATAAAAAGCTGTAAATGCGGCCTGGTGACAGTCCACGGTCGCCTGCGGGCCCCGCGAGGCGGAACTCCCGGCCTGGCCGCCGCGCGTGTGTGTGAATGCCGGAGCGGGTTTCACCCTCGGCCGGCGTTAATGGAAGCCCGTGTTACTGCTTCATGCTCCGTTTCCCGCTCCCTGCCCGGCTGGAACTCGGTGGGGTGCTGGTAAATGTCAGTTTATCACTTAACTCGTTGTAAAAGGGCTGAAAGGGGCTAATAAAAAGCAGGCCGCTCGGCATTACTGCTGCAGGTAACGGATGTTTATGAGCGCCCTTTACCTATTCACAGCTCACCAGTGGCCTTTCCAAACGCCCTAACTTGACTTCAGGCTGGAATATTTTCTTCTGCAGTTCAAGTGGGTGACTTCGTGCTGGCAGTCATTTCATTAGAGGCCCTAGTGATTTCTTTTTTTTTTTTTTTGAGTTGCAGGCACTAGATCATGAACGGGAAGGTGCAGAAGAGCCGTGCGGCCCACCTCTTTCCCTTGATCCTCCCTGACGCTCTTTAACGGCTCCTCTCGGGCAGGCGGAAGGCAGAAATTTATGGAAGTGTCCGAGAGTCGGGGCAGATCAATACGGGGCCGCGCGCTGCAGACTGGAGACGCTCGGCGGTTTAATTTTGCATAAATAATGCAGGGCCCCGGGGCTGAGTGCTGAAGGGTCCGGGGAGTGGGCGTCCGGCCTGACAGCTCCTATCTGCGCTGATGGACGGGGTGGACCAGGCTGCGCTGAGCTGAGAGCCTCACTTCCACGCTTTTTGGAAGTTGGAATGTAATTCCCCGCACCCTGTGGATTGAGTGTGGGACTTGATTTAGGGCAGAAAAGCAGGAAAAAAAAGATGATTATCAGAGTGTATCTGCTGCATTGTATTGAATCTTTTCCATTGCATCCGGGTCCCATCATTGGCACAGAACAAAAGCGTATATGTAATTTCATTGGAAATCTGGACATTTGGTTTCATTTTGGGTCCTGTTGGCCTGTAATGAATCCTTCTGCCATTACCTTATTAAATGCACACTAGCACTTAACCAAATTAGATGTTTCTTTTTTTTTTTTCAACCCTACTGCTAAAGCCCTCCTTTTAAATAGAATAAAGGGAGCAAAAGCTAAAATGTAATTTGTCAATTACTGTGCTCCTTTGTCATTTTTTGGATGGTTAGCCTGGAACCCGTGTTTGTTTCTTACGGCAATGGCCAGATGCAAAATGGCGTCCACTGAAAGGGAACATGCGGCACGGACTGTGTCGGTGGAAGGAGATAACGGGAGATAAAAACAATGCGAAAGTGATGGGCGGAGGGGTGGCGGGAGTGAGGGAGAAATCAATAGGAAATCAGCGTTTCAGGAGGGCCCGTCGTTCATCAGGTGACACAGTTAAATAGTGTTACGGCACTAAAAGTGAGAAAAATACCACCCGTCCTGGACGGCGTATTGATCACGCGGGAATGGGGCCGTGGAAGGCCGAAACCACTAATAAAATAAGACATATCTGAGAGGGAATCAGCCGGCCATCGATCGGGGCCGTGATCAAGGCCAAAAACATCTTCACTGGAGTTTAAACCTGTTCTTCTGACCTATGGACACCATGTTCACCACCACTGCACTCACACACACACACACACACACACACACACACTCTCCAGACTTGGAGAGTGTGTGGACACTGTCACCTCAAGCCATCTTAGCAGGTCTTTGAATCAAATGCAGAATGCCTTAAGGTGTAACTGTTCCCAAGACATGATCCCCCAAAGTCTTATTGTAACAACCAATAAGAAGGATCAATGGAACGGTCCCCATTTATGCTGGATGTCACCAGAAACAACCCAAGTTTTTCTCCTGGTCCCAGAGTTCCTAAGTGCTCCTGTGCAGTGATTTAATGGGTTCATTAAAAAAAAAAGTTTTATGGGTGTGGTATGCGGTTTCAAGTGCTTATTTAAAACCAGGAACCCCCAGGAAGAGTGGGCGAGGCCGATGTGAACATTTAACACGCCAGTTTGGGAATAACGAGTTGAGTTTGGCTGTGCTTTGTTGTGTTGTCAGTAGTGAGAGGTTATCTCCTGCGATGGCTAAAGCTGCAGCCAGTTCCCATCTTATTTTACCCCCATGTGACCCTTGACCTTTCATCGCGGAAAGTACATCATGTCCCTGTTTATGAAGGGAACAGTTGTTTTTAGGAAGTGTAGCGTGATACCTCCCAGCAGCCCATAAACTGTCACTTTGTCGACGTGCTCTTTCAACACAGCCAGACCAACAATGGATTTGAAAACAGGATTGTGCAACCCGGCTCATTGTCTTTCTTGGAAAACGCAGGGCCTGGTCATGTGGCATCTTCCTCTTTTCAGCTCTTCCTGTAAGCGCTCGTCTCAGGATGTGAATCAGTGAATATGGTTTCCTGGGATGGAAACGTGCACGGTGGTCAGTGGTGGAACTCTGGATCTGGCTTCTCTCACCTTCTTTCAGGTTTGGAGCCGGTGTTCATTCCTCCTATCGCTCTCTCTCTCTCTCTGACCAGATTGCCACGTACAGCACCAGATCTTGCATGAAGTACGCCACGGGTAACATTTGCATTAGCGAGATGGTCAGAATTACATCTTGCTTTGCATTTCTTTTAACACGATCGCGTTTCAGCACATACGTCTTGAGTTCTTCTTCAGAAGGGCGGGGAAAGGGGGTACAAAAAAAAGGTCAGTTGAGCAGCTGGGGAATCAAATTGAATCTATGGCTTCATTTCACAGCCACTCTTTTTTTTTTTTCTAATGAAAAATATGTTTACGGCGGCGAAAAAATCTTGCTTGGGTTTTGGGTTTCTTTTAATGTGTCCTGATGACGATTATGAAATCCAGAATCCAATACGAAAATAATTAGGGAATTAGGCAGGAATCAATAGCTCGGCCGTGTGTGTGTGATGGTCAGCACCCCGCAGCGCAGTCCCTCGGTCCCTGGGCCGCTCCTGTTACAGGGCAGGGGGTGTTCAGCTGCCCAAAACAATCTATCCAAACCGCTCCTCTGTGGCTCCGGCGAGCACTCTTTTGATAGGGTGGCAGTTTGGTTTTTTTTTCCTCGTTGGCGTCTCGTTCGACTTCGTCGTTGCTAATTCCCCTCTCTAACGTTACACTTAATGCACTGCTAAACTAATTTCTGCTGGGAACTGATTTTACGCTAACAGGCAGATTCATTTACTGGTTTGACCTCAATAAAGCAAATGTCATGAAGTCATGGCCTTTGTTTTTATTTATTTATTTTTAGACAGGTTGTAAACGATCATGAGACCCCCGTCCCATCTTAAATCTACACTTATGCATTTCTTTAGAAAACTACTTTCAAAGAAAGCGGAAAACCGAAACAGAGGTGTGCCAAGTGACCTTTAAATCATCCAGAAATAGGATGTAGGGTGTCTGAGATCTGTCAATCAGCACTATGGGCTCCTCCCACTTAGTTTCTAAAAACACAAAAAGTGTCAATATAATTATTTCAAACTAATTACAAGAAAATGGGACGAGTAGCTAGATAGTTGTTCTGATTCCTCAAACGCTATGTCTGGTCTGTATTTAATTTTGCACACGATTATTAAGGAATTTGCATTGTTACTTCCACTGCAGTGAACTCTCCCAATGAACTCGCTCCTGCTCTGTCATTTGAGGTTTTTAATGGTAATTATTCACAGTTGCCGCTGCACGCTGCTGTGTATCTCGTGCCTCAAGGCCACCACCATCGTGCCCGTGCCAGAGAAGTCTTCAGTGTCGTGTCTCAATGACTACCGTCCCATTGCACTTACACCCAGCATGATGAAGTGCTTCGAGAGGCTGGTCATGAAACACATGAAGAAACACATGAAGAAATTTGCACTGCATCTGACCTTCACCCACCTGGACAATAAGGACACATACGCACGAATGCTGTTCAGCATCCATCATCTTTCCTCAGCACCTAGTTCAGAAGCTGACCCTGCTGGGCCTGAACACCTCCATCTTCAACTGAATCTTGGACTTCCTGACTGAGAGACCTCATTCTGTCTGGATCGGAAACAGCATCTTCAGCACCACCACACTGACCACTGGAGTTCCTCAGGGCTGTGTTCTCAGTCGAATGCTGTTCACCCTGCAGACCCAAGACCCTATAGCAGATAGTGAGGACAGCTGAGTCGCTCTTCCCTCCATAACAGACATATACCACACGCTGTATCAGCATTGTGAAGGACTCTACACACCCCTCACATGCACTCTTCACCCTCCTGCCGTACGGAAAAAGGTACCGAAGCACTCGGGCCCTCACTGCCAGACTCTGCAACAGCTTCATCCCACAGGCCATCAGACACCTGAACACTCAAGGACTCTCCACTCTGGACTTACACACTCACACACACACATACAACTTCTGTTATATTGAGTAATATTATCTATCTGTAATATTATCTATTAATGCACTGTTCCATTTTGCACAGCAGTATTTGCACTATTTTACTTCGCACATTTATTATTCATTTGACCTGTTTAGCGCTGTCTGTCTCATTGTTGCCTACATGTTGTGTTAATGTTATTGTTGCACTGCTTGTGTCCCCGTTTGCTCTTAATGTAGCCCAGTTTGTCTGTGTCGCACATGTGCACAGTATGTAACTTTGTCTAATCGTTCAAATGCAGCAGCAGGTTCCGGAGAAACGCTATTTCACTTCACTATGTACCGTCTAACACGTATATAGCTGAAATGATAACAAAGCTCAGCTTCAACTTCTACCTCTGTGACACTTCATATTGCCACTCTGCTGTCACAGCACTTTACTATCTCATGTTAAATGTATTTTACTTAAAGCACTGCATTGTGTTTGTCTTCGGTATAGATTTTTTACAATCATCTGGTCAATAGAGAAGTGGCCTTTCCCTGTGCTACATGCAGATATCAAAACTCTGAATTCTGAATTAACACGTGGGCATAGATGTTGTGACCATATTGGCCTTCTTTGGTGTACAAACAGGTGTAATTGCAAAATTCAACACTACATTACTGAAGGGACACATTGAAAAGTTTTACTTTCATGTACAGTATGTATTTATAAATATTCATTTAAGGGCAGACTTAGACATGAGGCTGTCCCCGTGGCGTTCTGTCACCGTGTCAGAATCTGGCCTGAATTTTGGGGGTGAGCGTCGGGGGCTCAGGGAGGTTATTACGGAGTGAGGTCGGGGTGGGGTTTAAAAAGAAGGGATGGGGGGATAACAAATGAGTTGCCAGGCAGCGGACAGTGCTGCTTTCGCGCCAAGCCCTCCACGTCCTGCCCCTCCGCCCACTGGTCGGTATGGTAACGGGCCCTTATTTAGCGGACGGAGCCATCCGTGTCTGCGGCCGGCTATTTGTCCTTGTCTAATTACGGATCCCCGCTGCTGCTCCCTGTGTGCTGATGACTAATGGAAGGGGCCGATAGGGGGGAGGACTGGACGGGCCAGCGGCTGGTGATTTGTGGGCCAGCCACTCTGTCATTGGCTCGGACCCATTTGTCTTCCTGATGCTGGGGGGTGCTCCTGGGCAGAAAATGGTTTAGAATTACTTCCCATTTTCTAGCACTTTCATCCTTGGCCATGGCTTGGTTGTACCAGGGATGGGCGGGTGATGTAAGATATGACAGAATCCTTGACGACTATTTTTTTCTCATTTTTTACCCCCCACACTTTGCCACATGGACCTTTGTCTTTCTGAAAGACGGCCTCATCTGTAGATCCTGCCACACCACAAGCGCATTTTATTATCCCGCCCTGCCCTGCCCTGCCCGTGGTACTGGTTTTAACCTTCCTTCAGTAATTTCTCGTGATAAATAATTGGGATGAATCAGATTGAAATGTGCAGTGATGACGTGAGGAGGGTCACCTGTCCCTGCCGGGGTCTGACGATGGGACTCCCTCACAGGCCCGTGGAAAAACTCTGATCAGAGGCCAAGCGGCTGTAACTCCGTATTGATTTTCAGGACTTTTTCACCCTCCTTTGGCGATGGCGCCTTTTCTCCTCCTTTTTTTGTGTTCCTTTTTTTTTTTAGTAAATAAACACCAGATTTGTCATGTTTGTCCTGAAGAGGAGGGCACTAGGCCCAGGTCAGACTGGGGTCGGCCATGATTCATGCTGTCATCTTACGGGTGGAGAGTTCGTGGCTCGGCCCGTTGCGCTTGGTTCGCGACCCGGGCCCCTGAGCCACTGCGGTGCTAAATCACTTCCTGTCAGCTGCTTCACGGAACAATACGGTCCCGTCTCCAAGCCGTGGACCTCTCTCCCCCTGCCTGTGTCCTTACCCTGAGCGGGAAGCTCTCACTCACAGCCTCGCTGGACCGAAACCAACCCTCCGATCCAGGATTTGGGGCAAAGCGTCTAGAAAACATGCAAGGGCCAGCAGGTCTGGCCCCTCTGCCTCCATTGTTTGGGCAGCAGGAGTGGATTTAATGACATGCTGATAGGCTGATGAAGGCTAAGTGAGGGGTCCACATCCCAACAGGATGGCGCATCCTCATCACCTGAAAACTCCTCCTTGATCTTTCTTTTGTCTCTTTTGTCTTTTTTTTTTGTTCTGTGCTAGTCAACCTTGTATTTTAAGCGTCTGCATTTGAAGGCCAATCTATCACACCTCCTCAGTGAAGGCAGGCGGATCAATACGTCAGTGCCCAAACACCACCAACATGCAGTTATGATGATGTCGACGGGGCTCGCGTTACAGCGCACTGAGCAGGGATCGAACCCGCACTGTCAGGGGGGCTGACGGAGAGCATGAATCATTATTACCGAAGCTGCTGTTTCCCCTATCTGAGCCTCGCAGTGTGAGCTTCAACACCCGCCTGCCAGGACTGGCTTTACACAAACTCAGTCATGATCTTAAAATGCACACACACACATGCTCACTCAATCCCCTAATATACACATTCTAACTTACTCATGATCCCAATACATGCTGAGTAGCACAAACATACTCACCCATGTTCCTCTCATGCAATCACTTCCTGCTAATTTACAGTTACACCAACTCCTACTCACTTCTGCCAACTTCTTCAACCACGTAACTAATCAACATAAATGTGGTAAGTATGCATGAATGGCTATTTTTGCCACTCACCCATGTTGGGTAAACCTTGAACTGAAGCAGACAAAAACAGACTTCAGCTAAGAAGTGAGGCCTGGTGAGGACTAGGGGGACGTATGTGCATCATACAAACACATTTGAGCCACCGAGATTCTAAATTACAATCTCGGAGGCTGCTAACCACCGCACCACAACGCGGCCTATCCAGATGCAATGAAATTCTGGGATATTTGGCTACCCAAATCAATGCAAGTGCCCGACTGATGCATCCTCAGTAGAACTGAATGATTAATGCCTCATTTGTAATGCAGCAGTGTTTGGTCCACAACTGACAGGAGAACGTGAGTAGCAGACAAGAGAGCATATTGACAAACACCCCTGATTTCATAATCTTCATAAACAGATATTCACTTGGCTCGTTGGTCTAGGGGTATGATTCTCGCTTTGGGTGCGAGAGGTCCCGCGTTCAAATCCCAGATAAGCCCATTCAAAAGTTCTGGGGCAGTGGTGGCCTAGCGGTTAAGGAAGGTCAGAAGGTTGCCGGTTCGAATCCCGATCCGCCCAGGTGCCACTGAGGTGCCACTGAGCAAAGCACCGTCCCCACACACTGCTCCCCGGGCGACTGTCATGGCTGCCCACTGCTCACTCAAAGTGAGCCCACTGCTCACTTTGTGAGGTGGTGAGGTGATGGGTTAAATGCAGAGGACAAATTTCACTGCGTGCACCGTGTACTGTGCTGCTGTGTATCACATGTGACAATCACTTCACTTTACTTACTATCTGTTGCCATGACATTGCAATGTATAAAATATATTATGAATAATATATGCTTCTCTGGTGTCCTTATCTGTTGAAAAGGTGATGCCAGCTATACATATAGACAGCTATATAATAAACTGGGTCCAGTAGTAAGCCCAGGTGCAAAATAGCTTGGATTTCTGCTAGAATAATAGTATTAATTTCTAGGTATACTGGAATCAGTCAATTTGACTTAATTTCCAGTTCTGACATCTGAATTCAGAGGCAAAATGAACCACTAAAGGGCTTAATCACGATTGCTAATACGATCATTGCTAATGATCTTATAATGACTTCTGCACAAGTGAAAACGCTGTAAACACTGGCGAGTCTTCACTTAACCTCTACGTTACATACGTGATTGGCCCTGTCACAATCTTCTTTATTGGAAGTTACATGACAGTCCAGGCAGTAGAAAATATTTTTTCCTGCCTCAAGGGAAAGGGAAAGTAAAAACCTCAGATACCTGTTGATGAAAGTATATGGTGCAATGACTGATGGGTAATCTTGCTCGTAAGCTTCCTGAAAAGTGATTGTCACATGTGATACACAGCAGCACAGCACACGGTGCACACAGTGAAATTTGTCCTCTGCATTTAACCCATCACCCTGAGTGAGCAGTGGGCAGCCATGACCGGCGCCCGGGGAGCAGTGTGTGGGGACGGTGTTTTGCTCAGTGGTACCTCAGCGGCACCTTGGCGGTTTAGGATTCGAACCGGCAGCCTTCTGATTACGGATCTGTTTGCCTTAGTGTTTGTGAGGTGGTGAGGTTTTACTGGAGGAGGTGAGGTTTTACTGGAACCCAGTCACTGGGGACATATGTGACAGTGTATTTCTTGGTGCCAGTCCCAAGACCAGTGGAATGGGGAGGGTTGTGTCAGGAAGGGCATTCAGTGTAAAACTTGTGTAGACAGCCAGACCACCTAGAAAGTGAGGAAGTGATGTTTTACTGGGTCCCTGCTGGCACAGGGTTGGATGGGGTGGAGGATGCAGTGGACGCTGTTTTGAAGTAGATCAGTATGACAGTAAGACCACTCTCAGTTTATGTGGTATTTATCACAATTTTTGTGATAAATCTACAAATTCATCTAGACATTCATCTCGGAATTACAGATAATGCACACATTTTAAGGCGTGCGACAGCACCTTCACCACAGAAAAGCCAGCCGGGGGTGGGGTGCACACAGACGACCCCCAGGCAACCTCACCAACGTCTGCTTAGCTGGTGTCAACAGCCATTTAACCCGCCAGACTGGAACCTGATCCACCCCCAGCATCCAGCTTGTTAGGCGGGAATGAGTTGAGTCGGATGGGGCGTGGGTGTCTCGGGTTTCCCCTCTAATCTCATTGAGCCATTCTCGCCACGGAGAATGGATGCCTGTGTGTTGGACAAATAGCCCAGGCCCTAATAGCCCATAGCGTGTGTGTAAGCGTGTGTGTTTGTGATGTATGTGTGTGTATACGAAGGGAGAGGGATAATATTTGACTTTACAGGATGCAATTTTCTTTAATATAAACGTTGTAATGCAATTTAGCGGCAGTGGATTGTCTGTGTTTGTGAGCTGAGCCGACCATGTGTTTCTGCTGACACTCCCCTTTTGTATTTATATGGATGAGTGGCTCGCGGGGAGTGTATTATGCATCATTTTCGCTCCTTTAAAGATTATGTGCGCTGGGAAAGTCATTGCACAAACAAGGAAATATGTCTTTGATTAAAATATCTTTTATCTCTTTATTGATTAAATGGCTGAGTTTGGTAATGGAATGTTTTTTTTGCTTCGTCCTAAGCATTTTATTTTGTTTTCATTTGTGTGTGTGTGCGTGTGTGTGTGTGTGCGTGCCTTCTGTACAGAAGAAGGCTGTGTAACAGTAACCAGTTTTTAGTCTATATTACTGTGCAGATGACTTACTTGAAATGATTATTTGTGTGTGTGATTGTGTATACTCGCTAAAACAAATAAGTCTTCATGGATTGAGCTGATGTTGTAAATAGATGATTTGATTAAACTGATTAAGAATTTCTATGTGTGTGTGTGTGGTCTGGCATCACTGGCACGTTGAACTGACGCGTTTTGTGCCGGTCGGCAGAGCAGAATGTATAAACCGTGTGGATGCATGGGGAGGTAAACGGGGAATTTGCTGTACTTCATTCTTACTGTAAACTTGTGAACATGGGCCGGGGTCAGTAGTGTGACATCAGCTCAGGTGGGGCAGTGGTGGCCTAGCGGTTAAGGAAGCGGCCCGGTAATCAGAAGGTTGCTGGTTCAAATCTTGCAAATCTCACTGAGCAAAGCACCGTCCCCACACACTGCACCCCAGGCGTGATGGGTTAAATGCAGAGGGCACATTTCACTGTGTGCACAGTGTGCTGTGCTGCAGTGTATCACAATGACAATCACAATTAATTAATTAGCTCAGTAAATATGTGATCTGTCACCAGTACAGGGACAGTTTCCTCCCTGCATGTCATTTTTTCCCCTCTTTGTATAGACACAATATTGACAAAGGTCACAGGTCAATGTGATCAGCATTTTACTTAATTAATTACACCCTCTTATTGAATTAAAACAGTACATTAAAATTTGATATTTTGTGTATAAAAAATTGTGTTTATTTGATATCACCATTATACAGTCCCTGACAAAAGTCTATTTTGTAGAAACACCTGCTATTAACCTGACTTTTAATTAATCAATTGGTGTTAGAAATAGCTCATATGAAAAGTTAAAACCCGACCAAATGATGTTTAATGCATTGAAATGAATTAGTTTCACTGAAAAAAGATTTAGCATTTAATCAAGATAGAAAAGTCAAATTTTGGCAATACAAAAGTTGGTCTCACCTATACAGAAATTGAACAAATTTACTGCAAATACAAAAATATGTCAGCAAATGAAGTAGCAGTGCTGTGATATCCAAATTTAATATCTTTTAGGACTTCCATGAACTTGAAGGACTGCATCCAATTTATTGATGAAGTCATCAGGAATAGCAAAGAAAGCAGTCTTGCAGAGTTCCCAGAGTTCATCTCAATGATGTTCATGTCTGGTGACTGAACTGGCCAATCCTGGCACATCTTGATCTTCTTCGCCTTGAGGAACTTTGATGTGGAGATGGAAGTATGTGATGGACCACCATCCTGCTGCAGAATTTGGCCTCTTTTATGGTTTGGAATATAAAAGGTAGCTAAGATTTCTTGGTATTTCAGACTATTGATGTTGCCTTCCACCCTGCAGATCTCTCACACACCCCCATACTGGATGTAACCCCAGACCATGATTTTTCCACCACCAAACTTCACTGTTTTTTGGGTGAATCTCAGATCCATGTGGGCTCCAGTAGGTCTCCTGCAATAATGACTGTAGTGCAATTCAACAGAAGATTCATCTGAAAAATCCACCTTCTGCCTCTTGTCCAGCGTCCATTCTTTTAGCAGGCTGTGGGCCTTGGCAAATGCCACGCGTTTTTCAAATCTTCAAATATTAGCTGTATATTTTGTATATTTAAATGATAGCTGAACTATTAAGATAAAAAAATGATTTCAGTCAGTAATGAATGTGAACGTTGAGGGATAAATGGAGCTCGCATGCTTTTACTGGATTATCTGTTTGTTCGAGTATATATTTAATAAAATGGAGGAAACGGGAAAAGTCGGGGAAGGGAAGAGATTGTCTTGGTTTTTGCTTTTGAATGAAAACAGATGGAGACTTGATCTTTAATTAACCCAGTTGAATCAGGAGTGTGGAACCAGGCCCCGGCCCGTGAATAACGTCCCATGCGTGGGGGTACGTCTCCGTCGCCCCCCTCAGAGCTTCCTCGGCCGCCCCCTCTGTGCGCTGTTTTATTTCTCATTAGTGGCAGGCAAACTGCTGGGGGATGAAATTTGCTAACAGGAATTAAAAGTGCATTAGCACATTGGAGACATTCATTTCTGCTAATAGTTTTATTAGTGCTTTGACCTTTTAGTTCATTAGAGGAGTTGATAGGGGAAGAAGGGTGAGCATGTGTGTGTCTGCATGGGTGGGTGTGTGTGAGACACTATGGCAGAACTGATTCATCAAATGGATAAGCAGATGTTAGGTGGCATGGCAAAGGGATGGCCTTTTTTCAGCTGAATTAGCACCCGAGATGTCTAAATGTTGCAATGCAACTCTTCTCTTTTTTTATTACATTATTGGGATTAATCCTCAGAATGCACAAGATCATGACAATGCAGGATTTTGAAAACATATGGATTCTGACCAAATAGTTTGCGCCATGTAGCAAATTTAGACAGAGGCAGTGAGAAGTAAAAAAACTGAAATTTTTAGATGTAGATGAAACTTCACCCAGAGATCACGTCCTCTGTCCCCATACGTGTTGTTGCCATTTATCCCTTTTGGGCAGCTGGGGAGCAGTGTGCTTGGGATTTGAACCCACAACCTTTCGGTCATGTGTCCGCTACCTTCCCTGCTAGGCCACCACTGCCCGTACTCGTACGAGGTGCAGTGACGTGAACGAATATGCTTGACTGTGAGTCTGTATGTGGTCGGGCGTATAAAAAAAAAAAACCCAAAACAAAACAAGGAGTGTTGGTTTTCACTCGTTCTGCTGTTCTAATTGGAAAACAAGAAGGGAAGTTACAAAGCAATTTGCCTCCCCTGTTCCATGTAATTAGCACTTTACAGAAATGAAATAACATTGATGGAAGGGTCAATACAGTTGATCTATCGCGAAATTAATCCTGCTATCGACATGATGTGGAAACTACACAATCAAGAGGACGGGAACAACAGGAAGGGAAAACGAACGGTGAAGAAGAGTGAGGAACTGGGTGTTTTTTTTTTTTTTTATCTCTCAGGGTCAATGTGCTGAAATCCTTTGAAGGTTCTAATTAATTCATACATAGTTAATGAAAGCGGCTGAGCAGATCTGGGATTATGCATGAGAAGAGTGGAAAAACACAATTAGAGATAGCAGCCTAATGATTTTTGCACATTGGTGACCGCTGTATATTTATTGCCAATTTAAACTGAGAAAACTATTCAATGTGTGTGTGTGTTAATAGCTGTTTACAAGACATGCCTAGACGCATTTTCAATTATAGTCATAAGAACAATAATAAAGTGTAATATTGCCACTGCTTATGTTTCCGTAAATGCCAGATATATGCGTTGAAAATCCGATGGGAAATTTGGGATTTGCTAATTACCTTGAGTATTGAGTGCTGTGTTCTGTAAAATATAGTTTAAAAAATGCAGTTTTTTATTTAATCAATGTGTTTCTCAATTCATCTCTCCATTCGTTCTGAATTGGGAACAGCCCTGAACCTGCAGCATTTTCCAGCACACAACGAGGACCACACCACACGAAATACACGAAATCAATGCCATTTGGGATCCAGAGCAGACATCACCACTGGTTAGAAGGAGCCTTCTGGTTTTAGTGTCTTGTTTCCAGGTTTATTCCAGTGAGGAGAGGAGCAGGTTTTTTTTTTTTTGCTCTTTGCATTGACAAGATTTACAACTTTATTGTTGATTTTAAATTGTAATTGTCATTTAATGAATCCCCAATGATTTTACATGAATCACAGTTTACTACTGACACGCTGGTGGGTGAGAGTTAGTCCCACTTAATTTAGAATCATGCAGACTATTAAAGCAATGCTAATCAGTAATTGAGTCTGAAAGGGTCCCGCTGCTCTGCGAGGCATGTGGCAAAACCCGGCTACGCCCCATCATTTGGCTTCAGTTGTGTGAACCTGAGTGTTTAGCGTGTTAAGATAAACGCCGGACTCTTTACTCCCCGTTGCTTTTCTCCGTTGGTGGGAGGCAGGTGGGCCCGCTTTGTGGTGAAACCGTGACCCATGTAATCTTCCCCCCTTTCTGGCTCACCAGCGGTCCGGCTGGAGGCAGAGAGGCAAGAGGAGGAGGAGGAGGAAGAAGAAGAATTGCCTTTCAGGAGTTATGAGCCATTAAATCACAGCCAGGAAATCTCAAGGTTCCTTTGGAGTGCTGCACAAGGAATCTTCAGCCCAGAGAAATATTGTTTATGGTTTAAAAGGCCCGGCGATGGATTTATAAAAGAAGCATTCATCATCGCAGGAAAACAGAACAAAACATTCCCGAAATAAATACTCACTCTCTACGTATACTTGTCACCTGGACAGGAGAATAACAAGTGAATCGGGAGGAAGATCTTTCATCGCCTGGCAGCCGGCCTCTTGAAGGAGCTTATGTCCGAGACCCCCGGCCCGATCCCTCCCTCCGAACGAGACTTCTGTGCTGAGGAGGGAAGCCGGGCTCCGGCGCCCATAAACCACAAAGCCGAGCAGGTCATCAGCTGATCCTTAATGGCCTTTCCTTCTATCCATATTTTATTTTTCTTACGTTCTTAAAAGGACGGATGTAGTGGCCACCGCAGAGTGATTTAAGGTTGTCCACCTTTTTCATCATTTAACCTCATGTATAGTACTGAGATTTAAGCAATTGAAAGCAATTAAAAGCAACTGACAGGTTTATCTGAGCTATCAGCAATTTTATTAATGAAGTGACAGGAATGTGAGCTGGACATTTAAAAAACCATCTGCACACTCTGACAGTACATAAGATGTAATTAAGAATGCTGGGAAACTTCCACCAAAGGGTTGATTCAGATGATGTACGCAAGACTGGTGTGAAGTCCATCCTGTAATTCAACGTGTGTCGGAATATTTTCATGCTCTGTGTGAAAAGGATCATCCCTAAAACTCCTTCGCTCTCCGTCTCCACCTTTACGTTGGGACTGTCTCTGGCTAGCATGAATTTTGCATCCGTGTCATAGGTCAGACTCACACAGGAATTAAACACGGCTGTGTTCATTGTCATTAATACTTTTTAATGCATGAAATATTGGTAGATTAATCAAAGTGATTTGATTTGAGCGTTGATTTGTACAGCAACTGACATAAAGGCTTTTAAGGTTCTGGCAGTGAATACGGTGTCTACTGCTTCACTGGGACCCCATTTGACTTAAAAACTCAATTGGATGGGTAACTTTTTAAAAATAGTTATTAACTGAATACACTTAAGACATTATGTGAAAGATGCATTTGACCTGTAGCACAAACCTGTGAGTTTGACACGACACTAATAGCAGTCTGCCAAAAAAAGGAATCCGGATATTTACATGACCTGCCTTGAAATGAGCTTCCTTATAGTATTTCTCAGTTTTATGCCCGGCAGGCAACAGAAAACCCCCGGAAAGAAAATTAACGATATTGATCACCTCTTCACTCCCCCTTCCACACATCCAAGGAAAATATTGTTCTTTAGAGGAGTGGTGATTTACAGGAAAATGCGCTCTTTTGGTCAATAATATTACACCGAGATAAAGCAAGCAGATCGGCCAAATGGCTTGGGTGGAAGTAGCTGCATCCTCTGCGCACTGCAGCGGAAACGCTTAATGAGCAGGTCAATTTCCTGCGGTTCGGGTCATAACTTTTCACTCAATTGATCTGAAGATTAGTACTTTACATCTCCAATACCAATATATGTGTTAGCGCGTACATTTATATTTGTGGAGATCGTTGGAGTTTCTCTAAAGGCTGAACGTGAATCACTGGCACTTCAGCCGGCTTGTGAACGTCTTTTTATGTTTTAAACATGATATTCTCAGATAGGAAGGGCATGACCCTGTTGTCCTGGGAGCCGTAACCCTGTTGTACCTGTTTCTACTGAACAGGAGGAACTATGTTGGATGAAGGACAATAATGGGATGCGAAAATCTGTGGGAGGTGTTGAGATCTTTCTTGTGATTTAGTGGAGCTGTCATGAATTTTCAGGAATGTCACTGTTTAGTAGATCTATATACTGTATGTTAAAGTAGGAGTCCAGCTGCTTTGTATGATAAGCTTACATGAAAGTTCCAGTTCCAGTTATACTTCTTATTTGTAGAGGTGTGGCAATGGACTCCTGAGGGCACGTCTACACATCGTAGACTAGTACCAGGCTGCGTATGTAATGTGCACACAGTGCATATCAGCAGCGCCAGTTAAGATGCAGCTCAGACAGACATGATGGGAAAAATGAGGCGACGCGTGTGAAGGCCGAGCGGGAGGGGCGGAGGGAAGATGGACAGTAGAAAGGGAGTTGAAAAAAGGGAGAAAGTGAGGGGCAGAAGTGGAGAGAGGGAGGCAGCGGGGACCTGGGCGGACGGGGGGGGACGGCAGGAGGCAGATGTGCATGATGGATGGAACGGCTGGGCAAGGCCGTGGGTAAGAGCGCAAACAAACAGGGTAATAAATGAGTGAGGCTGAGTCGCGGTGATGGGGCCGACTCGGCCGGCCATGATGCATGCTGAGAGGAGCCGACGGCAATTTGTAACGGAGAAATGAGCGCGCTGTCAGAGGAATGAAGAGACAACCACGCAGAAGAGGAGAGGGGAGAGAGAGGAAGAGTCAGGCCTCCGATCAGCAAGGGGGGGCAATTGGCACAACACCGGGCGTTATTTCCCCCGCTAATGACAGACAGACATGTTAACACTGCTGGGGACACTTCTCTACCTTCCCAAAGACTAACGCTCTCAGCGGTCAGTTTATGGTGGTGGCCTAGCGGTTAAGGAAGCGGCCCTGTAATAAGAAGGTTGCCGGTTCGAATCCCGATCTGCCAAGGTGCCACTGAGGTGTTACCGAGCAAAGCACCGTCCCCACACACTGCTCCCCAGGCGCCTGTCATGGCTGCCCACTGCTCACTCAGGGTGATGGGTTAAACGCAGAAGACAAATTTCACTGTGTGCACCGTGTGCTGTGCTGCTGTGTATCACATGTGACAATCACTTCACTTTACACTTTACTTTACTTTCATTAGAAACATCTATACAACAGTGGCCTTCAGTCCTTGCTCATTTGACCAGTTTGCACCCCATTCCATAAACCCCTGTCAGGGTACTCCGGCTCTGTGATACAGAGTTTTGTCAAGTTCCCAATTACCCGGATCGGGAATGGTTTCCTTTTTTATGCTTTGTCCTTGTTGGGTCCTTAGCCTGTTTGTATCACACCTCTTTTGGTTATGAGCTGTGCGAGTGTTTCCACCACGAGGCCATGACAACCCTGTATAAGTGTGTGCAGTGACAGGCTGTACAAGACAGGGTAGTGGCATTTTATGTTCTTGGCTTTGATGAGCTGCTGTTATTTGAACAAGGTTATTCTTGGCTGTGGGTTTTTGGAAAGGCCCTCACTACCCTACAGCGCTTAGAGACGTCTAAAGTAAGCTGCCACGAAATGTTGTTTCTAGTGTTTGTACTTTACTCCCTTGTCAATGACCTTCCTCAAGTGAGCCAGTGGAGCAATTCACATATATGCAGGCAACAGCCGTGATTTCGTCAAAAACTGACAATGCAAACGAGACTTATGTTCGGACTACAGAGACAGGGAATTGTAAGTCAGTATCATGGATCATAATGCAAATTGTTTTCTGAATCTTTGGGACCTCCTGGGATCTCTGATTAGACACTGTCTTCAGAAATACTTTTACCTTTTTCAGTTAAGAGCACGTTTTGCTGGGTTGCTGCCACAGCCTTTTTACAAAATGGAAAATATTTTTTTTCGGTGCTCAGCCATTTTAAGATCTCTCCAATCAGATGGTGCAATCGAATTCAAGTCCGGGCTCTGGCTGGGCCACTCAAGGACATTCACAGAGTTGTCCTGAAGCCACTCCTTTGATATCTTGGCTGTGTGCTAGGGGTCGTTGTCCTGCTGAAAGATGAACCATTGCCCCAGTCTGTGTTAAAGAGCGCTCTGGAGCAGGTTTTCATCCATGTCTCTGTACATTGCTGCAGTTATCTTTCCCTCTACCTTGACTAGTCTCGCAGTTAGTCTCCATGGAGGTGAAAAACATGCCGCCACCATGCTTCACTGTAGGGATGGTATTGGTCTGGTGATGAGCGCTGCCTGATTTCAACCTGTCTTTGACACCTGTCTTTCATCACAAAGATTTGTCTAATCAGACCAGAGAATTCTGTTTCAGGTGACTTCTGGCAAACTCCAACTCCTGACCTGGTGGATTGATTGGTGGATTGCTGCAGAGATGGTTATCCTTCTGGAAGGTTCTCCTCTGTCCACAGAGGATCTCGGGGCTCTGACAGAGTGACCATCGGGTTCTCGGTCAACTCCCTGACCTCCCTTCATCGCTCAGTTTAGGTGGCCGGCCAGCTCTAGGAAGAATCCTGGTGGTTTTGAACTTCTTCCAATTACAGATCATGGAGGCCACTGTGCTCACTGGGACCTTGAAAGCAGCAGAATTTTTTCTATAACCTTCCCCAGATTTGTGCCTACAGACACAAGAAGTCTTTACAGAGGTCTACAGACAATTCCTTTGACTTTTTTTTTGCGTGGTTTGTGCTCTGACATGAACTCTTAACTCTGATTCCTCATATAGACAAGTTTGTTTCCACAGGTGAACTCCAATTAATCTGCAGAAACATCTCAATTTTATTTTTAATAAATTTGCCAGAACCTAAAGGAAACTTTTTTTTTCACATTGTAATTATGGGGTGTTGTGTGTAGAATTCTGAGAAAAAAATACTAAATAATTTAATTCATTTCGGAATAAGGCTGTAACATAACGAAATGTGGAAATTGTGTCTATTTGTGACAAATGATATGAAGTGATTTGATCTGACTCACTAACATCAGTGAAAAGTACCAGACACTCATCAGACGTGGTGACAAGCGTCCAGGCACAGCAGCTTCACACTGAAGCTGAGACCCAGTGGCCCAGCTGCTGTGTCTGTCTGCATTTTCCTCGCACTCTAACACACATTAATGCTGTAACATGATGACTCCGTACCACTGATTCTCCTCATTAAGTCCCCGTTAAAGGTTAGCTGCCATGCTGTCACTGTGACGTTCTGCTGCTTGTGTTTGAAGGCGGGCCTTCAAGCTCCGAGCAACCTCCCTGCCATGCCTCCAGACGCTTTCTGCCAGCCACGGCAGCTTTAATTTATAACCTGTGTGCCCCCCTCGGCCCCTTAGTCCCTTCCAAGCGACACGTGTGACTGGCGCGGAGCAGCCCCACACGTTAGTGTTGCCTTTCTGGCACTTACAGTCGAGAGAACAGCGCTGCAAATATTACCACTGACTGAGCATAAAGGCCCCAGCTGAATCGACTGATAATCCAGCTAACAAAATTCACATTTTACATGTTATTTTGCTTTTTAAACTAATTTCCCTCGAAACGTGTAAGAAATGCAAGGCATCACTTAATCCTAGTTATGACCAGATGAGGACATAGGGCAGTTTTTAAAGTCTTATTAAGGCAGGGTAGCCACTGCAAAAAGAAAACCAAAACCCGCCTTACACGAATGTAGTAACGCCACGATTTCTAATGCATCCATGCATCTAGTAGCTGAGAGAAAAACCATCACGGGGAGAGAACTGTTCAGACAGTAAGTAGCAGTAAGCGAAAACATGCCTGGATGGGCAAGTAAAACTCAATTATGGCATCACATTTATGTTGCATTTAATGCATGCAAATGAGACATTCTGATGCTCTAAAGCAAATTTATAAAAACATTGTGTCCTCATACACGAATGAATCTCCAAAGAGGAAAAGTTTTTTAAACTATTTTAAAACTATAACCTCTTTTATTATTCACAAGAAATGAGCTACCATGGTTCTGGTTTTGCCTCTGCCTGCCTTGCCGTGTGTATTATGACACTCAGTCTTCCTTTCTGTACTGATGCAGTCTGAGCAGCGACTGGGTGTGTGTGGAACGCTCTCACCCCACTGTGAGGGGACTCACCGAGGACCACCAGCTTCCATCACGCAGTCTGTAGACCTCATCATGTCAACATGAATCTCACCCGCCAGGCTGCTGGGGTCTCCTGTCCCAGTCAGGGCCGCACTTTGCAGGAATGGGAGCCCTTGCTTTAGCCTGACTATTTAAGTTGAAGTTGAGCTTTATTGTCATTTCAGCTATGAACGTGTTAGACGGTACATAGTGAAACGAAATAACGTTTCTCCGGAACCTGGTGCTACATGTAACGATTAGACAAAGTTACAAACTGACATAAAGTGCACGTGTGCGACACTGACAAACTGGGCTACATAAAGAGCAAACGGGACACGGGCAGTGTAAGAATAACATTTAACTAAAAAACATATAGACAATAATGAGACAGACAGCGCTAAACAGGTGAAATGAATAATAAATGTGCAAAGTAAAATAGTGAAATTATTAATTAAATGGAACAGTGCTTTAATAGATAATATTACAGGAAGATAATATTACAATATAACAGAGTTAGTGTGTGTGTGAGTGTGTCAGTCCAGAGTGGAGAGTCCCTGAGTGTTCAGGTGTCTGATGGCCTGTGGGATGAAGCTGTCGCTGAGTCTGGCAGTGAGGGCCCGAATGCTTCGGTACCTTTTTCCGTACGGCAGGAGGGTGAAGAGTGCATTTGAGGGGTGTGTAGAGTCCTTCAGGGTGTGTGGTAAATGTCCGTTATGGAGGGAAGCTGTCCTCACTATCTGCTGTATTGGACCCCAGTCCAGATTCATTGTTGTGGTGACTGTGAAGTGAGTGAAATAAATAAATATAAAGTGAAGTGATTGTCACATGTGATACACAGCAGCACAGCACACGGTGCAATTTGTCCTCTGCATTTATCCCATCACACTGAGTGAGCAGTTGGCAGCCATGACAGGCGCCCGGGGAGCAGTGTGTGGGGACGGTGCTTTGCTCAGTGGCACCTCAGTGGCACTATGCCAGATCACAAGAAATGAGCTACCATGGTTCTGGGTTTGCCTCTGCCTGCCTTGCCGTGTGTATTATGACGCTCAGTCTTCCTTTCGGGATTCGAACCAGCAACCTTCTGTTTACGGGGCCGCTTCCTTAACCGCTAGGCCACCACTGCCCCGTGAAAGTGAAGTGATTGTCATTGTGATACACAGCAGCACAGCACACGGTGCACACAGTGAAATGTGTCCTCTGCATTTAACCCATCATCCTTGGTGAGCAGTGGGCAACCATGACAGGCGCCCGGGGAGCAGTGTGTGGGGACGGTGCTTTGCTCAGTGACACCTTGGCGGATCGGGATTCGAACCGGCAACCTTCTGATTACAGGGCCACCACTGCTCGTACCCCTACCACTGTCCCCAACATGGCATGGATTGTAAGGGTAAGACGTAGAAAACACGACTGCAGAACAGTCGTAAGGGAAGGTACCATCCTGACGTCACAGTGCACAAGTTCCTGGAGGAGGCGAAGGGGGTCGGCTGGTTAAATTTGCCGATGCTGTGAAAGGCCGCGAGGGTTGGGGACAGCAAAGGACGCTCATATTTCAGCCCCCCCGCGCTCTTCCTCCCTCTGACTTCTGGGTTGTTTTTTTTTATTTCTTTATTTATTTCATTTTCTCCCCTTTATTCTAAATGCAGGGGCCATTCTTCACCGGGGAAGAGGCAGGCTGTCTTCCCGGCAGCGGGTCCGGCTCGGCCCGGTGACGGTGACGCTGCTGCCGCGGCGGTGTCACTTCCTGCCCGCGGAGCCCGCGCTTCGCGGCGGAGGAGGGAGGAGAAATGGCGGCCCGCACCTGCGGCGGTGTAATTAATGCCGGCGTCGGCGTCCAAAAATAAATCAGAACCTCAACGAGACTTTTTCTGTTTAGGGTGAAAATCCCCTCCGCCGTGGCCGGCATTAATCACCTCCCCCCCGCCGGCGCCACCGAGGAGCGTCGCGGAAGGAACGGGCTGCTTCTGCATTCCCGCGTCTCTCTGTCACGCCGTATAAATAAAACAACAAAAACCGGCCCGTCAGAATGGCGCGGGTTTATATAATTAGCCACACGCCTCCGCCCCGTCCCGTCCCGTCCCGTCCCGTCCCGCGAACGCGGCGTGATGGATTAGCGGACCTTTCCCGTTCATCCGTCACGCGGCGGCGGAAGCGGCGGAGACGGGGAGCGCGTGTCGTGGAAGTGCGGGGGTCGCCCGTGGGAAGGACGGGCTGCGTGAACAAAGCCCGGACGCCGAGCCTGTGTGCGCCGAAACGGGCCGCGTTTCATCAACAGAAGTTCAGCATTTCGAAAGCGGCCCAACAGTTACAATACAGAATATAGAAATATATTATGCATGGGATAATGCAGATCTATAATCTAATAATATGCATGCTGTCGTGTTTTTTTTTTTTATAGATCTGATTACACAAAATAGAAATATGTACATATATAGAAATAATATCCAGAGCATAGATCTAAAATATATACTGTATACTAGTTAGAATATAATAATAATATGATTTAGTCTTTTGATTAGCAAACCCACACCATATAGAACTATGTATAGAAATGTATCATGCATCTGTAAAAAGACTTTGGTGCACCGCTTCTCCTCTTCCGTTCTTATTTCTTTGGTTGATGGCTTAGATCAGGAACATAGATCTTGCCACCTTTCCTGTTTTCTGAGTCACGGGACAACTGAAGATTCACTGAAAAAAAACCCTCACATGACCAAGTCGACAATTTTTTTGTGTTGGACACAATTATATAGTAATTTACTTTGGCCGAGCATCGCAGCGAGCCAAACATAGATCTGTCCACCCCCCAATTGTGCCTATTTACATAATGGGATGGAATGAGTTTGGAAATATCGGCCCGTGGGGGCCACTGCAGATTGAGGCAGGAGACAGAGAGTGGGGGTCGTCTTGACGACTGCTTTAGCAAAATTAATGGTGCATTTTTGCTTTTTGTAATGTTATTTAATGATGCAATTCGTCTAATAAAAAGAACATTTTTAAAACCTTTATGCATTTCGTCGTTACATATGAAGAGGCCCGGTGGACTCCTCCTGATCGCAGCTCCGGGGCGTCAGGCCTTGTCTTTGCCAAGGTGATGGATGTTTTCTGCAAATTAATAAAAGGAAAAAAAAAAAAAACACCAAACGCACTTATTTTCCACTTATGTCCAAACGGCATCATTGCTCGTCGGATGAAATTTTATTTGAAGTCGCAAAGACCATTTGTGAGTCTTTGACAGGCTTTACTGGGAATGTGGAGCTCACTTCATCCCATTAAACACACATCTGATAAACAAGCACATTCGTACCAGAACGGCGTCTCCTTAAGCGTGCTGTGCGGAGCACAAATGATCTCTAAAACAGTGTCCCGGGCTAAATTTAATCTGGACCCCGCCACACGTCGCTATCTGCCTCCTTCGCTCCTCTCCACCTCGCCCCGGTCGGAGTGGAAGTGGATCGCGTTTCCTGCTGGCTTCAGCTGCCGGAACAGGAAGTGGAGATGTGAGGCGAGCCCCGTTGCGAAGGTATCGGTTCCCGAGGACGGCCTCCCATGCCGGGCCCGAAACGGTGTGCGTTAGCATCTGGAGCGCGCCCCACGCCGCACCGCCCTCCCCCGCCCTCCCCTCATGCTGACCTTGGCTCTGCTGTCACTCCCAGGGTTCACCCAGCGGCCAGGCCGACAAGTCAAACGAGTCCGTGGCAAAGCACGGCCACTGCTCTTTGTTGGCTTTTAATTAGTCAAATTAAGAAGCGCACTTACAGCGGGGTGGGGGTGGGGGTGGGGGTGGGAGGTGGTTTGCCATGTGTGGAGATGTTATAAAAAAAGACATGTTTTATAGGTGTGTGTGCTACTTACGCATTACTGATGTTTGTGTGCATGTGTGCAGATTTGTGGGTGCGAGAGTTTGCGTGTGTGGTGTGTGTGTTGCTGGCAGTACATATGTTTATGCGTGTGTGTTTGTCTGCTTGGTTTTGTGGGTGTATACTGATAGCTTTCTATGGGTATGTTGGTGTGTATTACTGTGTATGTATTACTTGTTTGTATGTATGTGTGCTTATATGTGATTGTGTCTGTATTTGTGTGTGTGTGTATTACTGGTGCTGGTATGTGCTGTGTGGATGTGCTGAACATTTTCTCTTATGCTTGTGTGTATTGATGTGTGTATACGTGTGTGTATGTATGTGTGTGTGTGTGTGTGTATTACTGTTAATGGTGTGTTCGGTGTGGATGTGCTGAATTTTTTTCTCTTATGCCTGTGTGTATACGTGTGTGTGTGTGTGTGTGTGTGTGTGTATTACTGGTACTGGTGTGTTCGGTGTGGATGTGCTGATTTTTTTTCTCTTATGCTTGTGTGTATTGATGTGTGTATATGTGTGTGTGTGTGTGTGTGTGTATTACTGTTACTGGTGTGTTCGGTGTGGATGTGCTGATTTTTTTTCTGTTATGCTTGTGTGTATTGATGTGTGTATACGTGTGTGTGTGTATTACTGTTACTGGTGTGTTCGATGTGGATGTGCTGAATTTTTTTCTCTTATGCCTGTGTGTATACGTGTGTGTGTGTGTGTGTGTGTGTGTATTACTGGTACTGGTGTGTTCGGTGTGGATGTGCTGATTTTTTTTCTCTTATGCTTGTGTGTATTGATGTGTGTATATGTGTGTGTGTGTGTGTGTGTATTACTGTTACTGGTGTGTTCGGTGTGGATGTGCTTAATTTTTTTCTCTTATGCCTGTGTGTATTGATGTCTGTATGCATGTGTGTTTACGTGTGTGTGTGTGTGTATTACTGTTACTGGTGTGTTCGATGTGGATGTGCTAATTTTTTTTCTCTTATGCTTGTGTGTATTGATGTCTGTATATGTGTGTGTGTGTGTGTGTGTGTGTGTGTGTTTGCACGTCTCTGTCCTGTTCCAGCCCTTGACTCCAGCTGCCGTTGTTACTGCGCCCGGAGGTAGAGCTGCTGAAAGGCACTTTAGAAATTAGAAGAGAAACTCTGCACTGTAATGTGGTTTAAATGATCCAGAAAACACAAGATCTATTGACCGTTTAATGAAACACACAGCAGAGTCCTTAATTCTCTCCTCTGCTATATGCACAGTCCAGTCCCATCTTCCTCACGGCTCCTCGTCACCGAAACTCACCACTGCTCTGTCGTGTCTACGTCTTACTTCACCCTGGTGCCTGCAGAATAAAACAACGGAAAAAAATATAGTATTAGATCATGTAGATTTATTTTACAGATCAATTGAACTGTGATCATTCTAATAATATTATGCAGACATTTCTAGTTACTGTGCACTGCTGGCATCTCATTTTCGTATTGGTGTTCGTCTAGAAGTGCTTATAAATTTGGAGAGCTCTCGTCTGCGGATCCTCAGTTCAGAGGCCCCGTAACCCCCTCGCTACGTCTGTCCTTTGTGGTTTGCCATGAATAATTGAAACCAAAGGATCTCTGTTTTAAAGATCCGTAACGCCCAGCCACTCGAGCCGCTCGTGTCAGGAGTTTATCGGGGGGGAAGTGCCACGAGACTCGGGGGGGGGGAATTAGGGAATGCTGAGTCCCACAGGATTTAGGACGGGGCAGGGGCAGCAGCAGACCCATTCCCAGCACGGAAACTTCAGTCCAGAGTGGAGAGCCTCCTTTGGGTTTAATGTCACCACAAATTGGCAAGGTAACATTCTTAAAAGTGCTGAATGTCAGTCCTCGTCTGTTTTAAATAGAACTGATGGACCAGATGAATAAAATGTTAAATCATTTGTCAAATCATTAAATGCCTTGATGCAGCTTAATGTAATGTAGTAAAAAGTGTATGAAATGCTTCACTTAAATTTGTGCTATTTGTTTTGCATGTTTCTATAAAAATAAAAAAATACTGTCCGCTGCACATAGGCTGAAAGGGCCGATTAATTCATTAATCATCCATTAATTTTTCTTCCTCCTCTCTCATTCACTCTTGAAGCTTCCTCATCCTCTTCCTCAGGTTGTGAGGTGGGGCCTGGCAGCGTGATGGCTGTAGTGTGACGTTACGATGTCCCCAGACTCACTCGCGCTTGCCCATCTGCCTGCGGTTGGGTTTGTATTTATTTCATTATTTACTCCCTCTTCTGGGATAAATATAGAAATGTAGAAATGTAAACTCGTCTCCGCGGTGATAAATTACTGCATCCCGGAGCGTCTTCCAGTTTAGAACCCAACCCACAAAAAGCAGGGGACCTGCGCCGGGCCCGAGCGGTCTGGCCAATTTCAAGGGCAACCTTAGTCAGATGAGTGTACTGTTTTCAGGTCAGAGCAATGGATTGTGGGAAATTAGAAAACACCTGGGCAGCAAGTCGCTTGCCTTTAGATGGCAGAGAAGTCCCAGAGACGTTGGAAGTTGACTGCGCTGCTTTTGGTTGAAGTCCCAGACACAGACGTTAAATGTCCACCTGCAGTGGACAAAATAAATATGGAGAGAAGGAAAGGTCATTAAGGGTCAGATGATGACCTCCTTGCCTTCAAGAGGACGGCTGCCAGCCTCTCAACTCCTACGCTCCCTTTTGTGTTAGACAATGAAGTTGTCTGTCTTTTGTGTCCAACTGTCCATTTACATTGGCACAAATGTAAAAAAAAATACACCCACTAGAGGGCACTTCAGAAGTCTAATGAACTGACAACTTTTTCTGTTCCAAAAGTTGTCCCTATTTCTTAGTCACTCCCTTTAACTATTGGCTATACTGCTTCCAATAGTGCTTATCTGTTCTGTCTGTCTACAAGTTTTATCTATCTATCTATCTATCTATCTATCTATCTATCTATCTATCTATCTATCTATCTATCTATCTATCTATCTATCTATCTATCTATCTATCTATCTATCTATCTATCTATCTATCTATCTATCTATCTATCTATCTATCTATCTGTCTATGTATCTATCTATGTATCTATGCATCCTTCCTTCCTTCCTTCCATTTTTATGAGATTTCTTTTGGAAAAATGAAGGTTTTGTGTTTTGTGGAAACACGGCAATCAGCAAAAAGCTGACTCCAGGTACAGAGCTGAAGTACTGAAGTTGAAGAAGTAGCGACAGGAGCCTTTTGTGGGCTGATCAGGTCCAGTTGCACTTCTGCAGAACTGCGTGTAGCGAGTTCAGTCTCGACACGTGGTGGCTGAGGAAGGCAGGTGAGGGATACGGCTGTCAGTCAGACGCGTGTTTGGAGTGTTCCGGCGCTCCGCGCCGCACCGAGGTTGGAGCTGATCAGTCCTAATTGCTTGTCGGGGAGGAGGCCGCTGTATTATTTTTTTTGGGCGAGGGGGGGGGGGTTTACTCTCCGGCTCTCGGCTCCAGCGCCACAAACACACGCTTTCCAAATGCCAGAGGAACGGGAGTGACAGGGAACAACATTACACATTATTAATCACACTCACAGCCAGAGAACGGCAGGCTTCGGGAAAAAAAAAGAAGAAAAAACTGGGGAGCAGGGGAAGGAGAGAGAGGAGGAGGAGGAGGAGGAGGAGGAAGACGAAGACGAAGAGAAAGAAGAGAAAGGGGAGGTATTAAGGCAGAGGGATGAGGGTTAGAAGACCACAAATAACCACCATCAATCACGGCGCGGGCCACGTTTTGACGCCCTGACCGGGCAGCCATTGGCAGCGGACAGAGATCTCAGGAACGGTTCCTGCCTCCGTCTCTCCGTCAAACAAAACAACAAACAGCAACGGGAGAGGAGGGGAGAAAAACAACAACGGGAAAAAAAGCTCAAATCACGGCCGTCAGCAGGAACGTGGCAGGTGCTTTAACTCCCCACGTACCAAATTAGGATCTGCAAGATTGCAGAAAGTCTTTCTTTTTTCCCTTTTCATAACTCCTCTTTAATAATTAGGGGGGAGCGGGAGAAGTGGTCTACTTTGTGACGAGCTGCTGCGCTGCAGGCTGTTTGTTGGGGTTCGTATCCCATTTCCAGGCCTATTAGATCGGCGTGCCACGTTTACCCCCACTTCTCCGGGACTTTTCCCTCACTCGACTCTTTTACTGGATCCTTTACACTGTAGAACTTGATCGTCTTGAAGACAATAGCATTTCACCCATTTGCGCAATTTACTTTAATGCTTTTTTAAAAAAAACTGCGCTATGGATAACACACTATGTAAATTCTAAATGAAAAGAACCACATTCCTACATTTATATTTGTTTAAGGTTCTGGATTCACAAGAGCAGTACTTTCAATATAACCGTGCACCAGTACCTCGTAATAAATGTGTATTAAAGACATTTGACATGAATAAATAAATCTTTACTTAAAAAATTATTCCCGAATTGAAATTCTCTAACCTATAATTATGCAAATACAGTAGATGACATTGTGACAAGACAAAGGACAGATGGACAGTTACACAGTGTTTGTAATTAAAAAGTTTAGAAAAGAAAAGAAAAGAAAGTGGGACAAAGACATTTATGGGAGATTGGTGATCATTTAAGATTTAAGTGTTCTGTTCATCTGTTCTTTGGTGTAAATAGTGTATTGAGAACCATTACTGCTATAATATAATAATAATGCAGTAATAACTTTATTTTTACAGTGTATGAACAGTATTAACAATGTTTTTGTCCTTGGTTTAGTCATAAACTCATATAACGGAATAGCTGGAAAAGAAATCCAGATTAAATGTAGCTTTTTTTTTAATACAAAGTGCTCTGCCTGAAGAAGATGGATAATGTGGTTCTCTGAAGGACAACTCTAAATTTCACAAAATTGGGTTTGTTATTCTACATTAGAAATGACAATCACTTCTTTTAAATCTGGACAGGACAAAGCCTCAGATCAATACTTCTGTGTGGTAGGAGCTGCGTTTTGACGAATTCTCAGCAGAACGCTGGTTCCTCACAGAGATAGCGACTCTTAATCCAGCTCCTGTTTTGCTATTTATGCTGTGGAACCTCGCTCGAAAGTCATTGTTCTGCTGTCCAAGAACCCGGCCTGCTGGGGTTGCCGTCTTTGGTGAATCCTTGGCTCGGTTGCTGAAGCATAACGACAAGCAGGGAGCTGCCCGCTCAGTGTCACTGGGGGGCGCCAGAGCTCTGT
The DNA here is from genome assembly GCF_900700375.1 of Denticeps clupeoides. Taxonomy (NCBI): domain Eukaryota; kingdom Metazoa; phylum Chordata; class Actinopteri; order Clupeiformes; family Denticipitidae; genus Denticeps; species Denticeps clupeoides. Next base: position 16,323,993 of record NC_041716.1, read on the forward strand.
GGAGCTCGCCGGGATCCGTGTGACGTTGACGGGATGGATGCCCTCTTGACCCCGCGCCCTCATAATGTTCCTATCCTCATGACTGTGTGTAGTTCCTCCCCCTCCACGCTTTTAATTTACTGTAACTGTCCGGGGTCAGCTGTCTTTCTTTCTGACCGATCACACAAAATGAACATTAATAAAATAAAAAAAAAAACATATCGATCATATTCACTAGAACTATGTTGAGTTGAGGGTTTGTAGGCTCTGAAAGTGAGCCTTATGGTGTGTCAATACTGACAGGATTCACACAGAGCAGCCCTGCATCTGTCTGATTATATAATAACCCCTTATAAACTGTATCTATACCCGTAATACCTCAGAAATCAGCACCAGAGACCCCTAGTAAGCATTTTTATTTTTTTTCATTCGATCGTTTCAATGGAATAGGTGTGTCTGGGTTGCCGTGAACCTGAGTAAAACCTTATACCATGAATTATCATTTTAAATGTCTTAGATTCTTTTAACTACCTCCAAACCTTAATGTTTTTAGAGGAAGACGGAGTCAAAGAAAATTGCCTTAAATGAGTCCTTCTTTAGCAGCCAGGAAACTTTTTCTCTGCTTTTATTTATTTTTTTTGCCAGCACGGCAGACAGATTGCAGCTGGGTGTCGATATCCCCGGTTTCATTATGGAGCTTATGTTACAGGCCTCATTCAATTAGCCGCGCTGGAAGTGTGTAATGGTGTGATCTCTTACCGCTCCGCTCGGGTGTAATGGCCTGGTTCCTCAGCAGACGGTTCCTGTTATGTCGTCTTTATACTTCGCCTCATTCCTGCGGCAGCAATGTCGCTTTCCTTGAACCGCGCTGGGCGGTTCTGTGTCGCAGTGTTGAAATGAAGGTATGAAGTGCTTGGTCCTGTTGAGATTTTTTTGCTCTCAACATTTGTCGGTGGTGTTAGAAGAATCCTTTTTTTTTTTTTTTTTTTTTTTTTTTAATGAAATGATTCAAAGTAATTTTGATGGACAGGGAACTGAATGAACAGAATGAGCAGGGGCCTACAGGGGCCCCAACACCCACCCACACTCAGTACAGACCCCCGATTCCGGCCGCCGTGCCCCTCACACGTCCCTCTCGCTTCCTCCCCGACTCAGGGCTGGCGCTGCACTCTGCCGGATTAGAGCCGGGAGCCTTTCATGCTCCCCTCAAAGGAAACATAATCTGGAATTATTCCAGGTTATTATCGTTGGGCTCGAGTGTTTGACTCGTTGTTCCTGGCAGCAACAAAACTGCATGTGCTCGGCAAAAGCGGGACCGGAACCGGCAGCTCATATTCAGGGAGCTTCCCAGTTCTCACGAGCCTTTCCTCTCGTCATTATTTCAGTGCTTTTTACTGTCGGTCGAAAGTGGGATTCGCTGTTTTTCATTTTTCATATTCGTCCTTCTCTGTTACAATTATTCTTTATTTGAAACATTGTACTTTTAACACATCAACAGCTTTTAATCCGTCCATTTCAAATGCAACCATTTAAAGGGTTTGAATTCAAATAAATGCCATTTTTACTATACTGGATATATGACCTTTTATTAATATCATGTGGATTTGCAGGGAAAATAAAAAAAGAAAATCACCTGAATTGTCTGGTCAGCCGTCGATAGCAGATAAAAGCGGCACCACGCAACGCCGGCAGCAGCCGCTCGCAGATCAGGCTGGACAGGGGAGGAGATGTTGCGGCGATATTAAAGCGCGGGTTTCCCAGCCGGCGCCTCTGGTTATTACTCAGGGACGTGTTATTGAATACGTGACTAATACACAGGGAAACAGGCGCGGGGGGCTTTTGGAAATTGGATTAAAAGTGATGGTGGCAAGGAATTATTTATAAAGAGGAGCTGAATGTGATCAGAGGAGGATACACCTTCTTCCATTACCATAAAATTTATGAAAACACCTCGCCGTGGCTCATAACTCTTTGCCATTATTAGAGTACGGGAAGATGGGGGGCTGAAAATGTTTTTATTTGGATGTTGGAAATGTCACTTCTTCTATTAGAGTAAATTAGGTGCTCAAATGTTCATTTTGTTCATTGTTATTTGTTTGTTTGTTTGTTTTTTATTTATCAATAAAATAAATCCCTTCATGTATTAATTCGGGCAATGCTGAAAATATGTAAAAAGCATAACATTTATTTTTTTTTTACATTTTTCTCTGGAAGAGGAATTCAAAATACTACAAAAATGAAAAGTGATTTTTGTAAACAAACTAAATGAAACCGGAATAATTCGGAGAGTTGTCCCAGTCGGACAGAATTAATGCGTCTAATGCATTACGCACCCCATTCATAATCTGATGCCATCCAGGCAGTGTTTTTATTCGGCTCTACCTGGGACCACCACCAAACGACAGAAAATCGCCTCTCGCGTCACTCGCCTGTGTCTGGACGCGTGTCACCGAGAATGAGACCCAATCTCTTAAACACGGACATCTGTTCACACACACACCGAGACATGTAGGTTTTATATGAATGCATTAACACCATGTTAGGAGTTTATTAGCCCAGAGTCTCACATGTCGTCAGCTTCGTCAGGGCGCCTGTCAGTCAGATAGTTCTGAAGATGCATGTTTATAAAAGTTTAGGGTGTGAAATGCATCAACATGCAATTTTGATTGACGCTTCACAAGCCGGTGGCTCCTTCCCTGGGTGAGCGGGGTGTTAATAGGTGCTGACAGGCCGACGTTTCCTGTTCGCAACGCTCGCCTCTCCCTGACGCAACCAGAAAACAAATAAATAAATGGATTCTTGGATACGGCCCCTCTGATCCCACCTCTCCCCACCGCGGGGCATGGGGGGACAGTGGTGCTGTTCAGTGCGGGCCGGCGTGGGACCCCGGGACAGGTGGGCCGGACGAGTACCTCTGGCACCTTGAGACGAAATAAGCCTTGGACAAGGACGCGTCCCCGACTCTGCGGAAGCTGAGTTATAAAGCAGTGATGCAAGCCCCATGTGTGTGTGTGTCGTCAGTGTGTGTGTGAGTGATTTGTCCAGCGCAGAGAAAGTGTTGACGTTACCTGAGCTCTTAAGAATGATGAAATCCTAGGAGGATGATGGGGGAGAAAAACACCTCACACCAGCACCCCTCTCTTCTCTTCTCTTCTCTTCTCTCTCTGTCCGTCTCTCGGCCTGCCTGTCTGTCTTCTGTCTTCCATCCTGTCAAACACACGCCTCTCCCTCTCGCTCTCTCTCTCTGATCATCTCCTTTTTTTAGTTGATACAGGAAAAATGCTTCTATTCTGATGGGTTGTGTTATTACCATTTCCCTCTCTCTCTCTCTCTCTCTCTCTCTCTCTCTCATCCCATCGTCTCTTTGTGCCGGAACTCCTCGACGTTCCTCCAATGTGCTGACACACCAGGAACTCTTTAGGCAGGGAGAGCGAGAGAGAGAGAGAGAGAGAGATACACTGGAGAATTGCATCCTAAGTGATCACCCTTTTATCTGATCCTTGCTGTGCAATACCTACGGGCTCAAGGGCTCGCACCTCTGAGCGAATGCACAGTGTGTGTGAATACAGTGTGTGTGTTCTATTTTGATACAACCTGATAGAGATCAGGTGAGCCTCCGTCTTCTGAAAGGCCAGCAGTGTCTCACCCCTCCACCAAGCCCAGGTGTGGGCAGCTGACTCAGGCACAGGTGAACTGGACAGCTTGTGTCAACATGTCCCCCCACCCCAAACACACACACACACACACTACACCTTCTGTATGGGATTGCCTGGGGAATTACCCAGACCATTAGATGAGTGTGTGAAAGAGAGTGATGGAAATTTTTGGGAAATCTTTGCATTTATGTATATCTGAAGGGGCCAGTTAACCCCAAAATTTGCAAAAATGGGGACATTTTACTGGTCCCCAAAAAGGCAGAAAAAAGACTTACAGAAATAACTCCTTGAGGCCAGTGAGTTTAACTCTGGTGTCTGTGGGACCCTTTTTAGTGTTTACAGATGGAAAAATTCTGAAAAAGTATTTATAACTCCTTGACCTTCCTTGACTTTCTGTGGCTCATTTTCTGTGAAACAACAATTTTTTTTCAATAACTTTGCGCCGTATATCATCGGCCTCAAAAGGACATGTAGAAAAAAAAAAGGCCACATAAGGTCTTGGGGGTAGATTAAGTTGGTTAACTTATTTACCTGGATTTCCTGGTCCTCAGCTCTTCTCATCTCATCCTCAATCTATGCAAACTGAGACTGTGAATAGAAAATAAAAATCTGCACATTGCAAAAATATTTCTCGTGCTTAGAAAAAAGGCACATTTCAACAAAACAATATTAGAAACACGTTCTCTTGCATTTACAGGGCACACGGTGCTCCTAAATACGCTGTCCACTATGTTTAGACGGAGAAGGTGAAAGGTGAGAGGACAACTTTGTTACATAACGCAGCATAAAGCTCTGTGCTTTGAGAACTAGTTGCGGAGGCCCGGCTCGGTACTCACGCCCGGGCTTCCGTTCACTACGGTACTCACGGCCCGGCTTCCGCTTGTTCCGAGGCAGTCCTGTGTGTTCTTACTGTTTGTATTTACTCACCCTGTCACCGTGTAGTCGGCCTTTCATGATTTTTAAAACCTCGGTGTTCCAGTGACTGCGACGTCGCGTTTGTTTGCGCTCGGAGGATTCGGTTTCTGCGGGCCACCCTCCCTGTGGTCGGAGTTGGGGGGGGGGGAAGAAACTCGGAAGTGTGTTTTCCCAGCGGGAGGTGATTACAGGAGATGTTTTAAGTGCGTTTGCCTCCGTTCAGATAAAAGCGCTCTGGAGCACGTCTCAAATTCAGCCGAGGTTTCCTTTCCGAAAGGTGTGATGGAGGGTGGCTGGAAGAAAGGAAGAGGGGAAGGGATGAAGAAGGAGGAAGAAAAATCTCGCATCAGCAGAAAGTTGTTTTTCTGTGGCCTGGAGATTATGTTGAAGGTGGGGGAGGGAGGAGCAGTGTGGGCTTCTTGGTGGAGAGAGGAGAGGAGAGGAGGGGAGACGCTGGGGAACGTACGTGGGATCTGGCTTGTTTTCTGGCTCAGTCAAGAGGAGAAGGAGGCTGGAGCTGGGAGGGGTTTGGTGTTTTGGACAAATGTGTGAGTGTGTGTGTGTGTGTGTGTGTGTGTGTGTTGCAGGCAAGGTGGTTGGGCTTGAGGTATTAATCTTCCTTGTCAGAGGAGCCCAGATGCAGAGGTCCTGCAGCAGCACAAAGCCGGACTCAGCAGTCTGTTGGGCACAGGGACTGATCCGGGGGTGGAGGGGCACCTGAGCTGGCGAGGGCGGGGGTGCGGGGGCCAGCACACAGTAGATTAGCTAATGGTATTAGCAGGAGGAGCCTCCCAGCTAAAGCCCAGTTGTGGTAATTAGAGCGAGATGTGTGAAGTTAGCCTGTAGACCCCCAACAACCCCCCAGCTCAACCCCCTCTGAAAGCCCGCCCACCGAGCGCTTTGAGATTCAGATGATTACAACTACACACCTGCAACACCCCGCTCACCCCCATAAAACAAAAAGACGCACACACCTTTTGGTTATACCTATCAACCCGAAAAAGCATTCAAGCGCATAAAACGACGAGTTTTCCCACAAAAACACGTCAGCAGACCAGCGCTCATTAAAAGGTGTAAACACACACATACTGTGCACCGTATGGTGCAAACAGTCAGCCATCAGCCCACCACCTGAGTGGACGTGTCACAGGTCCTGAGTCCATGTAGAGGTTGACAGGTGAGTGGTAGCAGGAAGTTAACCCTATTTTAACCGCACCAACTACACACACGGACAAACACACACCACCTCTTATACAGCTAATTTACTTCTCCACGATTGCACACAACCAGCAGGAGGGCCAAGTATGACACACCATTTGTGTTTACACATGCAAAAAATAATAGTTATAATTAAAAATTAATAAATAAAGAGCGGCCAGTCCTGTAAGGGAATGTAAAACAAGAAGCCAAGCTGTTTGTAGCATATGGTGAAGTAGAGGCTTATAATCAATCACTTTCCTTTATTCGCATTAGGAGAGCTATCAATAGCTGCTAACAAATGCTCAGACACAGTGTGTGGAGGCGTGTGTGTGTGTGTTTGTGTGTGGGGGGGGTCATCAGTGAAAAAGGTTATCTGAGGTCAAAATAAAGATTACATAACATCATATACTTCTGCAAATGCTTCAAATTAGAAATTTGAGAATTTTGTAGACTTGGTGTATATTTTAATTTTACATTTAAAGTTAATACCACAACTAAAGGGTTGTAGTACATCTGTGTACATCTGTGACCACAGTAAATAAATCTTTATTTGTTTAAATCCTGTAAATGTTCTACCTTATTTCTAATCACATGTACAAACTCCATGAAAATTCAAAAGATTAATAAAACAGTTAAAATGATTTATGATAAGTCTGAGGTGGGAGGATGCAATGTTAGGGGCCTAATTTCAAGGAGGTGCTGGATGCAGCAGTATGCAGCAGTAAGTGGATTTGCTGTGTGCACAGCAGTTCTGGAATTTCTCTTTCATGTAAAGTACAAAAATGGAAGGGTAATGTCCATATGCAATGATTGTAATGATTGTGTAGATTATGATACTGGGTACGAAAAGTATTCAGACCCCCTTTATATTTTTCACTTGTTATATTTGTGACGCCCCGGGGTCATCACAACCCATACACCTGATTATGGAGTCCTGATCCATCCCAGTTGACACCAATTAAGCTTAATGGATAAGGACTCCATAAAACCAAGAAGCAGCACTCAGAGATTGCTGCCACAATGAAGTAGACACTGGCCCTTACCTGGAGTCACCTGTTGTGGTTAATTCCTGTAGCTCAGACACATGCCTTAGGGCATGTTTCTGTATCTTCCTTTTGATACCCTTTGTATCTATGTCTTGATCTACAATTTTTGTTTGGAAAAAGTGTAAAAATGAACACTGCAGTAATGTGTGACAGTTACTATGACATGACTGTGGGACATCTGGATTTTGGGGATGTGATGAAATTCCACTTGATGCAGCCTGATCCCCCACCCCCTTTGTTCTCCTGTTTGACGCTGTATTTAAACTGTGATTATTGTCTTGGAAAATTAATCCTGAAGAGATTTTGTTTGGACTCCTTTTCTGTTTGCATCTTCACAGTGTGAATGAGAAAGAAAGAAAGAAAGAAAGAAAGAAAGTGTGCCTGCATGTTGTTATCTTCATCTTACCCCATTCGCTCTTTATCTGTTTTTTAATAGCCTTGCTGGTCTGGTTTTGAATTATTTGCCATTCTTTTAATTTGTTCCTCTGCATATTTTACTTTCCTTACAACTGCTGCTTTACTCTTTTTGTTCTCACTCTTCCTCAACCCCCCATCCTTAGACAGAATGGCCTTCCTGTCTCTCAGAGAAAATGTATTTCAATTAACGACCCAAAAAAGGTTAAAAGCGCCATTCTAGCGGAGAACAGAGAAAAGAGAGACAGTTTAAATAAGCTCCCCTCCGGTGACACGGATGTCTGTGGTTTTATACTGCCTCGCTTATTATAATGCTACTTATCTAATCGGAAAGGTCATCGGTCCAGGCCATTAATTTGGCTGCCTGGGTCTCTGACACGCGGGTGCCTGTTCCTCCGCGGGATCCGTGTGAGGGAAATTTAAATAGGGTGAAGTTCACTCCTTTTTTCTACCCCCTCTATCGGAGCGAGGACATGCAGCAGTTGGGGCGGAATGTACATGCAAATAAACAGGACTTTCAATTTTTCAAAAATAAGTAAGTAATCACACATGTTGTTATGAATTATTTACCGTTAAAAATGTTAAGACCCTACAATGCCCGATTTCACAAAAGATCTCATCTGAATCAATCCTAAAACTCCTTCACTGTCCGTCTCCATCTTCATGTAAGGATTGTCTCTGGCTAGCATGACTTTTTATCAATGAATTGCAATGTGATTAGTCCTACTATGAAACATGAGTCCTACTGCAAGTAAAAATGCATTGTACTCTTTTGCACTGATTACGGTTTGTGAGAATTTTCTTTTTTGTTTTTTTTTTTCTCTTGTATTATCATTTTTATTTAATAGTTCTTTCTGGTTGAAATGGAGATGCTCATGAAACCTACAATTTTGTTACATTATCGTAATTCGTAAATAACTGGAAATCTATAAATGATAATAAAATCCTAAACTACTGTTTCAGTCTTTCTGTTTAAAGGTAACTTATTGAGTATTTATTTATTTTTCTTTTTTAAAGCACCCATCACATCCAAGTACATACAGTTGTCACATTCTAAAAATGTTTTCTCAACAATTTGGCATATAATACACACTAATAACTGATACTACATCAAAGAAGTTACATTTTTGTCTCTTCTTGTGTCATTGAAGTGTCATTTTTGGGCATTTACATCAGGCCAGTGGTATTGCAGTGGTGGCCTAGTGGGTGGGGAAGGTTCTTATCCTGATCCGCCAAGGTGCCACTGAGCAAACCACCGTCCCCACACACTGCTCCCTGGGCGCCTGTCATGGCTGCCCACTGCTCACTAAGGTAATGGGTTAAATGCAGTGGACACATTTCACTCTGGGCAATAAGGAATCAGATTTGTGTCAAAATTTTGAAACCAAGGTTACAGACAGAATAAAAATGAGAAGAAAGAGTAAAGAGGGAGAAGAGAAAAAGAGGGGGAGAGAAAGACTCAGAAGCCTTCTGGCTTTAAGAAAGCTCAGAAACCCTTTTTCCACATGTGAGCAGACCTTTATACCCCTGGCCTACAGGAAGTTGTCAATGACCAATCAGAACCTGTTGTTTCTGATGTCACGCCCCCGAGGCCTCCCATTTGGGAAAGACAAAGAGGGTGGGCGGTCCTGACGGCTGACACTTCACACGTTGCCGTCAGACAAAAGGCATGTAAAACAGAGGTTCCGAATCTTCATGCACAACCATCCACACAGGAATGACACACCTCCCCCTGCAGACAGCTGTTATGCAACACAAAAGGCATGCTCCCGTGATGTCCATCCTTACAAAGTCTCACAAACGAAAATGAAAAAGAGCGAGATGTAAGCAAAAAACGTATTTTGTCAAAATTTTGTCAAAATTTTCGTTAGATATTAGGAGAGTTTTGTTTAAAAACTTTGCACAAATCTGATTCCATAGTGCACTGGGTGCCGTGGTGTGTCACAACTAATCACTAATCACCAATCACTTTCACATCAGAGGGGACAATCAATTCAAAGTGTTCAGGGGTGATTGTATTTTTGTATTGATGGCAGTGGTGACTTCTAGGATGATGATGCCCCGTCCACAGGACACAAGGATTACCGAGTGTGTAGATACCCGCCAGCTACCAATGTACAACATGGACAAACCGTGATGAGGAGCACTGAGGCTTTTCTCACATTTTGCTCTTTTAGTTGGCTTTTTAGGCACAAAATATGTTTCATTTTTACACGCACACACAGTTGAGACCTACCAACTGTACTTTCTTTTTGGCAAAATGTCTTTTTATCCTCCGTCCGTCTGTCCCACTTTTTCCTCACTTCTTTTGCATTCCGCCTCTCATCTGTATCCCCTCTTCCCTCTGTCACCCCCCGGGTCCTTCTCTCACACTGTTGGCTGGCTGTTTGATTCTGTGTAAATTAATTGCTCATCATATGGGACGCGACACGCGATTAGTCTCAATCCTGATAATAGCGTGTGTGGCTTCACCGGCGGGAATACGCTGCCAATTTGCTCGCCGCGCGTCTGCCAAATGATTCGTGTTTACACGGCGCATCCCTGGAGGGGCGTTTGTCACAATGCGACTTCTTACATTTCAATAATGCGCCAGCTTCCAGGACACAGACGCACACACACACACACACACACGGACACACACACGGACACACAAATACATTCCTGTTTACATTCTCAACTGCATCCCAAACGCAGATACCTTCTACAAGTTCACTACTGCTTCCTCATGAACACACATTTAAATGACAGTTATGGTCTACGTGCACCTGCAATGCAAGACGTATTTGGACAGTCCTCAATTCGGCAAAGAAAGCAGTAAAAAGAAAGATAAAACATGAAACCAAAGATCCATGGCTGCCTGTTCCTGAGGAGGAGGCTCCACATCCTCACCAAGTGCTCCAGCACTTTTACAAATCCCTCACTGACAAATCAATGGACATTTTAAGCATGCAAAAAGGTTTAAAAATGATTATTGAAATTGTTTTTTGCTCACCTATATTCAGTTTTGGGACCAGTGTATTAGTAAATCCGAGGTACCGTAAATTGTTAAACATGTATGAACTCCATTGTTGTATCCTTGCTTTATATAGTTACTAACAAATATGTCTTTGTAGTATTTTGTAGCTCTTGAAGTTTTGTGAATGATATGGGCAGTGTGTTGCGTATACAGTCATTATGTGGAAGAGGGGTTGGGATTTGGGGTAATCAGTAACAAAGGCCTTGTTTACAGTGACGTCCTCCGGATGCCTGGCATGTCCCATGTATCTCTAACACCCCCCCCCCCTTCTTTTCATCTTTCCAAACCACCAGGAGCTTCCTACAGTGACTCCAGCACGGGGGTGAAAAGTGCATGTGTCGCTGTTGGTAGGGGAAGTGGGCGTGGTCTGTAACACGCAGTAACAGAAAAGTGCAGATGAACCCCCCTCCTCCAACACTTGAGCATCCCAAACTGAGCGCTCCTCACCTCTCTCCTCCATTAATCACACCATCCTAATTAACAGCTTGGCGCGTCCCTGGCCATCGCTGTGTAGTGAGGGCCCAGCTGCTCCAGCCCTGAGGACCAGCTTCTCACAGTCCCATGCCAGCCACCCACCTCCGGCTATCGCCCAGCCAGCCAGCCAGCCTGCCTGCTCTCATAAAACCTGCATCTCCAGGACTGAGAAAGGGACTTTGAGGGCTTGAGCACTGTTGAGATTAACAATGTCTCTTCTCTGGACTGAATTTCATGATTTTAATATCCTCCCAATTAAAAAAATCAGCTCTGCGGTTATTAAAATTTTTTTAAAAAGTAATTTACGAAAGTGAAAGCGATTGTTTTTGTTGATGCACAGCATAGCACAGCACATGGTGCACACAAAATCCATCACCCTTAGTGATAAAGTGATGAAAGTGAAGTGATTGTCACTTGTGATACACAGCAGCACAGCACACACTGAAATTTGTCCTCTGCATTTAACCATCACCCTTAGTGATCAGTGGGCAACCATGACAGACGCCCGGGGAGCAGTGTGTGGGGACGGTGCTTTGCTCAGTGGCACCTCAGTGGCTCCTTGGCGGATCGGGATTCGAACCGACAACCTTCTGTTTACGGGTCTGCTTCCTTAACCGCTAGGCCACCACTGACAAGTGGGCAGCCATGAAAGGGGAGGAGTATGTGGGGATCAATGACAGGTGCCCCATGACAGGTGCCCGGTGAGCAGTGTGTGGGGACGGTGCTTCTCTCAGTGGCACCTGAGTTGGCAACCTTCTGATTATGGGTCTGCTTCCTTACCCGCTATTCCACCACTGCCCCGCTATCAAGGGGACCTCAATGGCACTGGTTCAGGATTTTAATCTGACACCCTTCGGTTACAAGTCTGCTTTCTTACCCACGAGGCCACCACTGACATTCTTATTCAACAATACAATTTGCAGTTGCCAATCCACCGAGTGTACTTGCCTTTGGGTAGTGGGAAGATACTAGCAAAACCATGCCAACATGGGGAAAACATGCAAACTCCACACACAAAGTAGGGACCCAGATTCAAACCCACAAGCTTGGAGATATGAGGCTACTGCGCTACCTGGAACACCTACTGTATGGCTCCTTACAATTGTTTTCAGCTGTGAAATTGGTGAAAACCCATGTTCAAGATCAACCTGCACCTTAACATGGCGTTGGACTAGCCGGGAGTTGACCTTGAACCCCAACTGAACATCAGCACCACATTTTCATCAGAGAGTCTTGATAGCAGGGGGTTTCTGTAGGGCCACTGTTCCATGGTGCTCCCAAAGCCTCGTTCCTTGAGGTGCAATGTTCAAACCCTGCGATTCCTGCTGCATAACCCTGAGCACCCAGTGTCCAGAGTGTAGAGCTGTGGGATTACAGAAAGGCCAATGCAATCTTCCTTCGAAGCCCTTGTTTCACAGCCTGCTCAGTGAACTTTAAAGTGTAATTTTGGTGCTTTGGCCTTTAAAGTAAAAAAATTTGAGGGCTCTATTTAGACGAACAGGGTTGTGCTACAGTAGGGTGTCGGCATCCCAGTGAATTTGGCTGATAAAGAGCTTTTTATTGTCAATTAGACCTTTCAGGAATTTGGCAAGCAGTTCAGTGTGTTGAACTTCTTAGCCAAGTGCAAATTACTGTGGTAAACCAGTGTGGTGCACTTGTCTTGAGTGAGTGTTGTGTATGTACAATATGTATGTCTGTATGAGTTGCGAGATGTGTGCGAGAGTTTATATTGCAACAAGCAGTAGGGGGCACTGGTGTGTTGCTCCGACTGTGTGAACAGATGCTAGCCCCCCCCCAACCTTCTCCCCCACCTCTCTTCATCCCCACCAATAACACCTTCCTCCACCCCAGCAGAACCCCCGTCCACACCACCATCTGGTGGCCTGCGGAGCTCTGGGCCTGGCAAGCGACTCGGCAGTGCAACCGGGCACGCGCTTCCTCCGGACCGGCGGCGCGGCCCTGCCTCGTCACGCGCTTCATCCGTCTCCCAGCAGGGGGAGTCACCACACACCTGTCGGCCGCGGTGCGAGCGCGAAGCCTGAGGCTAGCACATGGATACACAGCCGGAACGCTTACACAATAACAAAAGACGTACTATACTATCAGGGATGATGTCATATCCTGCGATGGTGCTACTGTTGCATGAACACCACACAAACAAAATACCAAATTTTTGGCAAATGCCTGACGTAAGGCATCGAAAACTATGCATTGAAACAGATATAACAGGCTATAGCTAAAGCTAAAATTCTAAATCAGAACAACACCGGATAAGTTTACACTGTGAAATTAGTCCTATTTTTTAGTTCCAACCTTAAAAACCCCACTAGCCTTGATTCCAGCTGTTAGATGATCTTAGCTTCTATGACCACCATCACCAAACTCTTTTACAATGTACTAGAGCCAATGAGAGCACTGAACAAGGGGTGAATCCCATTCCATTGCTATACCACTATTCCATTCTATTCTCACTCACTCTCTATCCTTAACTACTAAGTCCTGTTACTCAGGGTCATTCATACCGGGACACTGCGTGCAGGTGTCCCCATAAGACCACCCCAGGCATGCAGACACACACTCACAGTTCAAGGACACACTCACACCTACAGTCAATTTGGAGTCACCAATCCGCTTAGTGTACGTGCCTTTGGACGGTGGGAGGAAACCAGAAAACCCAGTGGAAACCCACATCTCCACAACAACAACAACAACAACGTTTATTTCTTATATAGCCCAAAATCACATACAGTATGTGTTAGTACACTATGTGTACTTCTGAAAACACAACTTAAGTCCAAATTTGTGGTCTGATCAGAGGTGTATTGGTGATACACTACATATACAATAGTCACTATAACCATTCTGAATGCTATCGAACTGCAGCAAATAGAGCAGGACAGGGGCATGGACATCCAATTTCTTATTGAGCCATAGTCATTTCTCCTATCACATGGTTTTTAACTTTTTATTTGGTTGTGCAGTTTTAAACTCACGTTATCATGAGAGGGTGATGTAATTTCCTCTCCGTTCTCTTCTCAGTTCTCATCATTTCGTTAGATAGTGTTGGTTTGGAAGACAAAATGGACACTGTATGGATGTATCCTGTACCCTGTATGGATGGGTTGGAAGTCAAAGTCAAAGTAAACTTTATTTTCATCTCACCATATAAAAGTACACAGAGAGATGAAATCTCAAAGCTTCAGGGAATCACAGTGTGCAAAAAGTTGAGATGTTGTCTTAGCTGAAAGCTGTGGTGTGTGTGTGTGTGTCCTCAGATGCTTATAGCTTGGTCATAGGAGCAAGAGGTCATAACTTTTGAAATTCTTTTTAGGGGGGCTGCTGACACGACACCCCAGAGACACCTCAGTCACCGACCACCAACCCTGAAGGGTCACCAGCTGTGTGTGGCCGTCCAACTGCCACTGAAAGCCCGAGATACAGTAAGTGAGCTCCCCCCTCACCCAGACTCCTGGAACCTGGAAGCTCCATGGTCAGCCAGGCCAACCACAGATGCTGAGCACACAGTCACACGCTTACTGTGGGAACCAGACATTATTATGGGATGTCAGGCAGAGAAATGTATTAATCTCAAGTGTGGGCAATGCATTAAACCAGACATGCAGTGTGCGTGTGTACGTGTGTGTGCACATAGGGTTTGATAAAATGGGGGTTAACAGTAAAAAAAAAAAACAGATGAAGGCGATCTAAATGTTTTCCTTCTCTGAGATTTTATTTATTTATTTATTTATTTATTTATTTATTTATTTATGCTCCGGTTGACACCGTACAAGACGGGGGCAGGATTGATGGGAAAAGCAGCAATTAGCAAATGAGGTTCAGGCGTCGGAGCAGTGGCGGCGCTGCTGTCGGGTGCCGTGTGCGGAGAGGCGCGGGCGGCTGCCAGGTGTGAGCGGTGTTTTGTTGGGGAGGGAGAGGGGGGGCTTGGTGCTGTACAGGAGGAGGGAGTGGAGGCAGGGGGTTGGGGGGGTTGGGGGGGGTCCGTGGCAGTATATTTATTACCGGCTGTCATCGTGGTGACACTTTGATGAATGGCGCTATGTAATCAGGAGCGCGCTCCGACAGTCTGCACTCACAGCCTTCTACCTGCCAAAGCACGCAATCACGCGCTTGCACTAAACCCCACCCCCCCCGCCCCAACACGAGAATCACCCCCCCTACCCCGAGCTTCTCCAACATGCAGATTCACCAGCCTGTTTTTCTCCCCTAACCTTTACAAAAACAAGGGCCTTCGGATAACAGGCCTTCCTCTTGGAAGTGCCGATTTGGAAGGGGGAAGGGGAGAAAGAATGGAAAAGAGAGAGAGGGGAGGAGCGAAAATTACCCCTACACCTACGATAATTTGATGGGAATGAGCAGAGGAAAAAAAAAAATTATGCAAAGCTCTGTTGTTTTTTAATTGCCATCGCAAAACTGGGAATACTTAATTAGACCGTCACTCCTCGTCTGCTCTGCACGTTATATTTACAGAGTTTACTGCGCTTTTGTGTGTCCGTCCATCCTTTATTCTCACTCATCCGTCTTGTATTAGTTCCAGTTAAAGAAGACGTCACCTCACCTTTACTCTTTTTCAGAGGTAAATGAGCAATGACTTCAGCATAATAACACAGTTAGATCAAAATTCTCTGTGTTTCTCTAGTTTAACTAGCTCATGGATAGTTGCAATTGTCAAAACTAGCATATTTCCGTCATGAGTTCAATCATTCATACTGAATCAAAATCTATTTTAACGTGCCCTGTTTCGAATGATGTAGCTTACATGAAAAGTTTTCAGCATCTCATCAAAAGCAATATTTATATATATTTTATTTTTGTTACAATACCTAAGTTTTAACATTAAATTAATTTATACTGTTCAATTTAAATTGAATTACAAACAATAAAATTTTAGGTGAAACCGAGAATAGGATTTACTGGAGTAATATCTGAGATCGTTCTGAAAGATTTGTGTATTTTGTTGAATGAGCAGAAATGTGTGACCTAGTTGGGATTTGTTGTTGAACCTCATTATGTGACACACATGATTTTATCTCAGGAAGGAAATGCATGAGCAGTCTAAGTTTTCTGAGAAAAACTACTACATTAAAAAGTACTACATTAAAGAGCCCTTGCCTTTAATTTTACTTTGATCAAAATTGCTTCCTTGATTTGAATGGAATACTAATCTAGTTATCAAAACAGTGAAAACTTTAAAGTCTCGACAGGTTGGATCATGGGATCATTTTTGGATGGAAGAGTCATGAACTAAAGACAATAATTTACTTTACAGTAGCAGTAATCCTTCCCCTCTGTCAAAAAACCCAGTGGACCCAGTGGAGGTGGCGAGTGACAGGAGAATGGTGGCTAAGCTGGACAACATCTCCCACCCCACGCAGGAGACCCTGACGGCACTGAGCAGCTCCTTCAGTGGCCAGCTATAGCACTCACGATGTGGGAAGGTCTTCCCTGCCAACCACTGACCACACACACATGCACGCACACACACACACACACACACACACACACACACATCCAGCACACCATCTCCATTTCTCTCAAGTGCAATATGTGTATATCTACCCACTCTTTTAAAAATGTTTTTTAAAATTCACATTCACTTTTTTATCTTTTTTTCTAATCTAAGACTATTCATTTGCTTATTTGTACAGTGGACATTTATTTTATACAGTCATCATTGTGTCTGTGCTGTAATCATGTACTTCCTGATTTGACAATGTAAATTTCACACTTGTGGGACTAATCATCTTATCGTATCTTAAAATGCTATAGTTAATTAGATTTATCTTGGGTCATGTGTATCACTAATCGTGTCTCCATTAACCTTTAATTGGAACTGCCATTCTTGAACATCATAACTGAAAGGAAATTAGGTAATTTCCTCACGTAGGTTATCCTACCACTGCTATGCCGACGACACACAACTCATCTTCTCTTTTCCTCCCTCAGATCTACATGCTGCTTCTAAAATCTCTGCATTTCTAATCTCATCTTGAATGGCAACCCATCATCTAAAACTCAATCCCACCAAAACTGAACTAATATTCATTCCAGCAGATTCTTCACCACATCTGGATCTTGCTATTTACCACAGCTCTCTCCTTCTACAACAACCTTGGAGTAACCTTGGACAACCAACTCTCCTTCTAGACTCACACCATCCGACCTCTACAACTCACACAAAATGCAGCAGCACGACTGATCTTCAACCTTCCCAAATTCTCCCACACCGCCCCTCTGCTACGTTCCCTCCACTGGCTCCCAGTAGCTGCACGCATCAGGTTCAAAATACTGATGCTGGCCTGCAAAGCCAAACATGGAGTAGCACCATCCTACCTCACAGCCCTTATTACACCTCGCACTGCACCTCGTATACTCCGAGCCTCCAGTACTGCTCGCCTGGTCCCTCCATCTCTGAAGGTAAAAGGAAGACATTCATCTAGATTCTTCTCCGTCTTGGCCCCTCGGTGGTGGAATGAACGTCCCCTTGAGGTCAGAACATTATAGCCATTGAGCACTATCAACAGCAGCTCAAGACCTTCCTCTTTAAAGAATATTTAGATTAACTTGGAACCTTCTTATTGTCTTACTTATCTATAGAAACTACAACAGAGTGAATGAAAAGATGTATTCATAGTTGAGGGTCCTAGTGAACCAGAATTGATCACTTCATCGATGGTAACATGAAAGCACGTTGTAAGTCGCTCTGGATAAGGGCGTCTGCCAAATGCCTTAAATGTAAATGCAGCCATTCATTATTGTGTTCCACTGACATCGCTTGTATGGATTCGCTTCAATCTGTAATGGAAATGTGCCTGTTGTTGGCCAGTGCTATCAGATCTCTGACGTTTGCCACAGTTGTCGTTTAACAGCTATTAAGGAACCGCCACCGCTGTCACTCTTCAAATGGTGTCATACGTTTAGTCCGTGGAGAGTGCATTAAAAGTCTCATTTGTTATAAAACGAATTGCTTTCACAAGTTTATTGGACTACTGAGCCTCAAGCCTCATAGCATTCCAACTACTTTCCAGTCCCTCTTTACAAAATGCAACGCTTGTCTTTTTTTCTCTCTCGAAATTATAACGAAGCGCAGAATAATGATAACAGTACTGTTGTGTTAATGGCGGACAGTGAGAATAACGAGTCTCCATTACCCACAATGCCGTGTAAAACTGCCGCAAAGTTAGAGCTGAATGAAAACAGGACACAGCCGTTCGGCTTGGCCTCTTAACACTGCTCCTTTATGTCTCCCCCCCTCCCTTGTTCAGGTGGACAGATGCAGCTGCTTTTGCTCCACTCTTCCTTCAGGCAGGACATTTATTAATGACTTTCTGCACCACCCCTTATGTGTGTGTGTGTGTGTGTGTGAGAGACAGAGAGGAAAAAATAAAAAGAGGTGTTCACCTCACAGGTTTCCGTGGCCTGGCACCTAGTTGCTTTGGCTGGCCGGCTGCCACGCAGGCTGGGTGGTAGTCAGGTGGAGGTGCCAGCCGTGTCTGAGCCCTCTGGTCCTTCAGGGTCTCGGGGCAGACAGAGGTCGCCGTCGGGGTGTCTCCTCCTCTGCCCTGTAACTCACCCCTGCACCCCACCTGGCTGGCAGACTCCCAGACACATCAGTCTGCCTCTCTTCTCCTCCGCTCCGGAGCGGGCGGAGGGCCGTAGGCGCACCGGCCGTAAATGTCGACGTGTTTTACTGGGAACCTTGACCGGAAAAATGTTTGTGACCTACTCTCTCCAGGCCCCCACACTTTATGATGGCCTTTTAGGATGTACTGTAAAACTAAAATTAAACCATGGCCCCCTGGTCGATAAATACGCTCTCTGCCCAGGATGTTCCAACAGCCTGTTCTCATTATCTGCTGGGTGCTACATTCTACACGCTTCTAGTTCCTTTTAAACTTTTTTTTTTTTTCATTAGTGTTAAGTTTGGGCTTTGAAAGTGTCAGAGGGAAACTGAAAACATGATGATGAAGAATAAATCTTAAGAGATGAGAGAGATGTGTGTTATACTGTATGTGTGTTAATAAAAAAATAATATAAAATACAGTACCGCACAGGATCTAATTACATAGAGTACAGTACAGCACACGGTTTCTGGAAACGTCAATGTCAATAGATCCTGTTCGGACTGATGCACATGAAGTAAATTTGATGGAGACACACCCAAATGTGCGCCTCACTAACCCTATTCAGGTGGACATTATGACCAATGCTCGGACATTCTTTAACCAGCTACTGCATATGGCCATGTGTGGCAAGCAGCCACCAGTAGGTCAAAAAGAATACATACATACATACTGAATAATATTATTTTTATTGAAGCACTGTTATTTTTCTCTTGAATTTATAAACTATGAACCCATAAAGAGCGAGAGCAGTAGCAACACTCAACGCTTTTCAGTTCACCATGTGGATTTGTCAAGGTGGGGTGGGTATTTATTTTTTTTAAAAAGGTTTGGGATGATTTTACGTAATCTGCAGTAATTGGCCTAAAGATTAAATGATTGACATGTAATGTGTAGCACACTGGCACCTTGGGTAGGGTTTTGAGCCACAGATTTGATGTTTCATGAGCTGCACCAATATCAGTCCACTTCAGGCCTAAACACTAAAGATATCTAAAAATTCAATTTCTTGACATTCCTAAGAAGTACTGATGGTTTTTTTATGATAGCTGAGTACATGCCCCCACCGTCTAATACCGGTAAGCCTAGATTTACATGTTATAGGTCAGTTCTAAGCTTAAATTAAGTTTGCTTTGAGGAGTGTGAAGGACCTAAGAGATGGGGTACAGTTGTATGGTAAAAGTAGAGTTGTGGGTTACCAGCAGGGCCGCGTGTTTGGACCATGCAAACCAAACCATTCACTACTCCTGCTGGCAGAACACAAAGGCATAAAACGTGCGCTCGCCTTTGCATCTTGATTTGTGTAAAAAAAAAGGAAGCTGGAGCGTCTTCATTTTGTGCTCTGAGGCGTCACCTTCTCTTGGTGTCACCGCATTCTACTGGTAGGCCTACTGTTTACAAACTGCCTACAGCAGTTTCTGATGGAAGTGATGGAGCAACCTGGACAGAGAGAGAGAGGGATTACAGGTGAAGCTGAACGGGGACGTGAGCGTTGTCATACCGGTGCAGTGCCATTTCAAAGGTGTTTTTTTCCGCTTAGTGACTCTCCACAAGTGCATCGCAGCAGCAAGTCAAATATGGCCTCAGAGCCCCCAGTGCTCATGGGTAATTATTACATCCTGACAGGACAACTGTCCCCCTCTGATCTGTCTTAACACCCCTGTGACTCACACTAACCGACTGTATGGCCCCAGCTGAGGCATTCCACAGACATTCCACGCACACACACACACACACACACACACACACACAGTCTGTCTCTGTCTCGCTTACATTTTAGGCACTCTTACTCTTATGCCCAAAGGCACACGACACACAGTGTCTTTGTAACCCCCATTTTTGACAGCAGTAAAGCTTTTGCTGCTTTAGTGTTGAAGGTGAAATTCTACAATTTACCAATTTTAACTCTATGAAACCGATTTTCTTTTTGAGCTGTTAAAAGAGAAACAGTTTTCACATAAGCATACACACACACACACACACACACACACACACCCACCCTTCCACAGCCTGTGATCATGAGAGTACATTAGTGGAAACAGGTCTCTCAGGTCCAGTGTCATCCCGCACTCAGGGACAGAGGCTCTGGAATAATCAGGAACGCTGATTAATTCCACTACACGAAAGAACAGAAATCCAGGCCATACGTTCTCCGCGTGGATACAGGACGCGATGATGAAATCCGGAGACAGCGGCAGCACTTCTGCCCCAATTCTCTCTGGAGGGGCGGCGCTGGGCTCCTGGCTGCTAAAGTGGCGTCAAGTACGGAGTAACGATTGGCCCGGTGAGATGGGTCCGTTTGCAGGTATGTATATGTGCCCCCTCTCCGTAGGTTATTAAAAAGATTTTAACTGGCTCCCCATACATCACTGACATCCCGCGCACGCATCAGTTGCCTGGGGTCTCTGGGGGCCCCCTGTCGGACCCCCGCTAGGGGGGTGTCTGCGGGAAGATTAATACCCTGCTGTTCCCATCGTGTGCCAGGGGCTGGGACCAGCTTATTACACCTATGATCAGCCGGAATGACACTCGGTGCTGCCACCCAGACGCCCCTGGTACACCACGTGACTGCTACCCGACTGGAGAAGCGTGACCCTCCCCGGCACTGCGGTGCTGCGCCAACGATAAACAGTTGCGCAGATGCTGCCGTCTTTTCCCCCATCTGCACTACTGCCAGCGCTAAACTACCCGGCACGACGCTACATCTGCGTTATGGTGTCTGGCCGCCAAAGCGGGAAACTGCTAACCAGTTAGCCTCAACCACGCATCTGTGTTGTGCTAACGGGACAAACGTCCGTGAAAGGGCCACGCAGCTGCCAATCAAAGCCCTCTCTGCCACCGGGCTACATGACTGCTGTCACCCACGCGATGACTGCCACCCGGTGACACGTGTCACCTCTGCAGCCGTCCTTCCTCCAGCGCCTCTTCATCGTGCGACGGGGGGGGGGGGGACTTTGCCGTGACAAGTCGTCATGCCGATGAGGGAGAGGATCATGCCGAGGAAAGGCTGGCAAATGCTGCAATTACCACGTCATTGATTTCCATTGGTGTGACACCACAGATCTTCGTGGATCCGTCACTGTCCACTCTAAGCCGTCCCAGGAGGCAGAGGGTATGCAGTGGGGACAGGAGCGCTGCGCTGCTCACTGCACTCCGTTAGCCAAAACAGAACATTTTTCTTGCGCCAAAAAAGAACTGTTTACAGGCACGTTTGAAGCAGATTGAACTCAACTTAATTTGTTCTAAACGATAGAAAACCACACTCAGGAAATATGAGACAGGAAAACAACAAAGACCTTGAAAAGGGTTGATAGCTTTGCAGTTGAAATGTAAGAAACTTCAACTGACGTTGAAACATTTTTCCACTGCTAAATAAGGCTCAGCTGGTTTTCCCATCCGAATGCGCGAGGCTTAGTAGGATACTGAAGAAAAAGGGAGAAGATGGACACTCTGGTACACACGAGTATGTGACATATTGTAGAAGTGGCCAGAAGTAGGGTGCATGATAGATGTCAATCATGGCGAATGGGACAACTCATTTTTAATCATGAACACTTCCTCCAGTGCTCTTAACGCTTTCATCAAAGTTAGAATTTTTACAGTAAAAAAAAAAAAAAGAAAAGTTCTTCTGGGTTTGTCAGATGTCATGATTGCAAAAAAGAAAAACAATTCTGCTAAAGTTTACTTAAGGCGCCGAATATGACCATATTATATATTGATATTCATGATGACCTGCCATCTTCATAGAACACTGAATATTCTTATCATTGATATTGCCGTCGGCATTCAGCGATGTCGCGGTATCACGGGTTCCTGTTAGAGATAGAATGTTGGGTCAGGTTTTAAGACGAGCAGGCATTGTGACGTTTCTGCTCTGAGTTCACCAGTTAAATTCTTGTTTTTTGGCTTCCCTCTTTTTATGCCTTTCGCTCCTTCTCTCGTTCCTCTCTTCGTCATGCTAGTTTGGCCATTCGGTAGCCTGACAGCTGCTGCCAAGTGCTTTTTTTTTCTCTCTCTCCTTCCTCTTCTCTTTTTTAAACACACGTCCTCATTTTTAAACTATCTATCATGTCCGCGCCAGTGGGGCCTTTAAACTGTGCAATTGGCACTTTCTCAACTGCTGAGCTGGAAAAGGCCGCGCTGCTGCCGGAGACACAAATCTGGACCCCCCCCTCCCATCCACCCACCCCCCCACTCTGCCAGGCAGGGCCGGCTGCTGCTTCAAACCAGGTGGACACCTGCACGTATGCACGTATTACCTGCACACACACACACACACACGCACACACACACACACACAGACACATCTTTAAAAAGGCATTGAAGGCCAATTTGTTGTTGAAGATGTTCCCTAAATGCAAATGGAGAACCCTGTGGTTCATAAAGAATTTTAAATTCTATCTAAACCCCTCCACTTCTTCTTCCTCTTCTTGCTATTATACTCTTTGTCTCACAAACACACACACACATACATGCACAAACAGAAAAGAGTTGTAATTGATATAATTTCCATAGATATATGTAGATTTACATAGATATTCTATTCTATTCCATTGTATATATTTGGAGGCTGCTCAGGTATCATTTAGCTTCAGCATTTCACTTTCTCTTTCTTTCTCTCTCTCTCTCACTCGCTCTCTATAACGCTTATTCCTACACAGGATCGCGGCTGCCGGAGCTCATCCTGGGACGCTAGGGCAGGGTGGGAACTCAGGCCCAAATTAACTTAAATAATCTTTTTTTTTTTTTTTTTACATGACTTTAAATTCCTTTAATTTATTGGATATGTGAACAGACCCATGGACCTGATCACATACATTTCACTACATGTTGTACAGTTTTCCAGCGGGGCTGGTGGGGAATGCGGTGTGTGTGTGTGTGTGTGTGCGTTTGTGTGTGTATCTTCATGTGAGGATCCCATGGGTCCTTTGACATATGTTGGCTAACTCTGAGGTGTTGAGTGTGGGTGAGTTGGAAGCGTGTTGGTGCAGAGAGAGGGAAGGGGGGGTGTGTGTGACAAACACGATAAAAAGAAAAAAAAAAAAAACGATGCAGCGCTGTCAACGGGTCTCGTCCGTGGCTCTCAGAGTGTGATCTTCTCAAACAAATGTCAAATGCGAGACGACGCCTTGATGCCGCTCAATCTGTGCTGCCACTGGGCTGAGGGAGAGAGAGAAAGAGAGAGAGGGAAAATAAATAAGGAGAAACTAACTGAATCAGACACACCCATAAACCCCGCCTTTTGCCCCCCCACCGGCCCACCATTGTGTGGCTCTTTGACAGCTGAATCCTGTATCACACTCCTAACCCCCCCTTCCCACCCCCACAATTTACCCCGACCCTCTCATCTTCACAAACAGAGGTGTGAGGGGATGCAGCGATATGGGGCAGGAAGTGTGGACATGCTCCCCGTTTCTCTCCTTCCGTCTCTCACTCGTTCTCTCTGCCACATCCCCTCCCTCCCTCCCTCCCTCGGCCCAGCACCACCTCTAATTGTGTTCCTTTTACTCCGCGCTCTCTGACAGTTGAAACAAAAGAGGCATTTGCTGATGGCGTGATAGAGAAAAAAAAAAACAAGTCTGTGCAGATTCCAGCATCTCTTCTTCTTCTTCTTCTTCTTCGTGTTATTCTTTTTAGCTCATAAAAAGCGCGACCCATAAATGCGACCTGCGCCCCTGTCCTTACAAACAGCGCGACCCTGTGTTCCTCGGCCAGTAGAGGGCGCCCTCTCCTCGGCGGACTGGCGCGTTGCTCAGCTGTGTGTTTAGTTAATACGCCTGCAGGCCTTGCTGCCTGTTGTCTCCTGCCCTAATTAACGGCCCGCCTCCCTCCCTCCCTCCCTCCCTCCCTCTCTCTCTCTCTCTCTCTCTCTCTCTCTCCGGCGGAATCGGCCTCCGTCTCCGTCTCCCTGCTTGCGCTGAGCGAGGCCAGGATTGATGTGTTCCCCCGTCTGCCTGCTGAGGCCCATCCGGGGATTCGGCTGCTCCCAGCGCGTCTCTCTCGCCGCGTCTTTGCTTTTGTTTGTTTGTTTGTTTATTTGTTTGTCTGCATTTAATGCCGACGTGGCTCCGGGCGCACCGACTCGACGAAAGCGTTTTACACCTCGTGGGTTTCCCAGGTGGGAGAGGGGAGTTGTCTGAAGTGTGTGTCGGCGTGGAAGTGTGTGTGTTTTCAAAGGTAAAAAGGCAGAATCCTCCAAAATAAAAGCACCCTAATCGGTAGCAAGTGTTCTTTTTATCACACCTTCGATATCCTGTCATCTCGTCACACCGTCTGACTTTTACGAGTGAAGTTCTGCTAACAGGGCCATATTCGAACAGGTTCGCGTTTCAGACGATGGTTTTTTCCCGTTGAATATTAATCCTACCCGGATTTTCCCGGAATGCGCTGAAACCTGAGGCGCGTGACGCTCACAGCAAGCGAGATACAGGCGTTATCAGTACCACACGGACGTTCTGCGGTCAGGCGTTCCTCACGATGTTCCGTCTTTAGCAAATTAAAAAATGGCTCTTTAAGAGTAAAAAGACCGATGATCATTTTCACCCGGTGGAGAAATCTCCCGATCTGGAAAACCACGCGTGCAGCTGGAAAGAAAATGAGCGGCTGATATAAAACAAATTAAAGACTGTAAATCCTGTAAGTCCCAAAGTCCCCAGGGAAACGTCACTCATGACTCCAGGCTCAGCTTGGACTCGTTTGACCTGACGCACGACAGATAGCAAAGGCCACAGAGGTCAGAGGTCAAGTAGCTCTATTGAGTGTCGCTAATCCTGGCCGTGTAATGAAAGATTGCATCAAAAGTCCAGCTTCCAAGTGTCAAGAGCAATGGGCCTTCATACCCTGAAGCCTTATAGAACAATACTTCCTGTAGTTCCCTGCTCTTTTAAAAGGAAAGGAGCCCTTGTGGAAAATGTCTTTTTATTCTATCTGTGTAGTGATTAATGCGATAGGGTGGTCGAAGCCTGGTGGACCAGAAGACCCAGGTTCAAATCCCACTTAATGAGCAAGTCCCTGAGCAAGACACTTAGCCCTGAGTGTCTCCAGGGGGGGGACTGTCCCCGTCACTACTGACTGTAAGTCAAACTGAATAAGGGCGTCTGATAAAGGCTGCACTTGTGAAAAAAAAAATCGCCATGTAATTGTGTGGACAGCCAGACCGAGTTGATCCTTTGTGGCGACCCCCTAAGCCAAAGGGAGAAGAAGAAGATAAGCACAGGGTTATAGCCGGAAAAGGCAGAAATATACCTGCTGTTAACTGCACATGTCTGCATCCGCACCCTGCATTCTTTGCGACGGTTATTCTGCACATGCTCAAAAATGAACAGAATGTATACGGATACGGATGCAGTACTTGCGTAATTTTATACGGGCAGTGTTGCAAGATCTCTCTCAAGAGGTAACGATTTTAAGATACAGGTATTCGTTCATTTATTTGGTTTGCGGCCTCGACACTGACTCCTGGTGGTAAGGAGTACACACTACAGAATGTGATGCACAGTACGAACGCAAGTATATCAGTACAAACATTAACAATCAAAACCATGTACAGATACGCATAAGTAGCAAGTGCATTTCTGCCTTTAAACTAAAAAAGTTTACTGCAACCAACCAACAGGTGCACTGGTCTTTCATACTGGTCTTCACATGTTACAGAAGGCCGCATTCTTTAATTTACTAACAAATTATTACAGTTGATGCGTTCTGAAGGCACATATGTCAAAGGTACAGTAGTATTACGAGTTATTTGAGTATTTGAAATCTAATAATCATTAAAATAATAATACATGGCTATTGTCGCCTTTTACGTGCCTTCATTTTTATGTTTAATATTATTTTCACACCTGAAGCTGAGCGTGCATTAAAAAATCGATTATTTTGAGGAGCATCATGCACACTTGTGTTTTACTCAGTAACTGTACTCATAGCTCCTTCTGAGTTCTCTTTTTTACAACCATGTTCTTTCTTTATATTCATACAGTACGTTTATGTATAAGTTCGAAGCCGTTGGCTTTGTCCGTAGTCAGAGGCAAATCAGATGTTGAGTGTTTCCATTCCTGCTCTCATCTCTGCTTGCTGTCCTCCCAAATCCAGCATTTTTTCTTTTTATTTTGAAGCCACCCCACCCCCAACACCCCTTTTTTTTTTACCCGCTTTCCCTCGTCTCCCCGACATCAATATTTCATAAACTTACAGTGACAAATTTATTTTAATGCGCTTCCCGCGTCGACGCGGAGATTGATTGGCCGATCAGGGCAGTGGCACGTCGGTGAGCGGGCTGGTAGCGGGGAGCTTTACCGCATACATTAGTCAAAGATGGACGGTGGGTGGGGAGATGAGGGGGTGGGGGGGTGGGGGGTGGTGTGGAGGCTGGGGGGTGGGGGGCAGTCCACAAACCGGGGGAGTAGATTTATCATAGTTATGGCTTTCTCAGGCATCCATTTTCCTCAGGCCTCGTTGACAGGTAGTATCTGCACAGCCCCTGCGTATTGATGGACTGCGCCCGGCCTCCACCTCCACCCGGCCCTGGTTAGGCGCTTGTGCGCCGATCAGGCTGATCGAATCAGGGCCCTGCTGATGCCCCGCTGATGTAATTGTTTGTTAAAAGACACCCAGTTGGTGTTTAGAGCTGCCTAGCGGGCTGTGGACCGTGTCACATTCTCCACCTTCAAACCTCCAAATCTCCTCACCATTGTTCCACCCCTCGCAGCACAACTCCAACTACTTCAACGGGTTTCCTTTCTTATCAAATTTCTTTAGGAGAGTGGATTAGATGAGACGAGACAAGAACAGAGTACAATAGAGCAGAAAAGAGCACCTTCATTGTCATTCAAACAAAATAAATAGCAAATTCAGGAACGGCTCTTGTTGGTGAATTTGGAAAATTTTGATGAGCACACATTATCTAACAGACGATTTCAGGCTAGAAAGATATTATTAATTTAATTATTACAATAAAACGTTTCCTGCCGGGCAGATAAAAAACATACCACTAACTACTGCAACGACAAGCACAACTACTACTGGCAAAATATTGTGTAGTAGAGTCACAGTACTGCACTTTGCCATATTTAAATACCCATTTATAAGTACAGTCTTTAAAAACCTTTATATGTGTGAAGTGTGGTAATGGCCGCGGGAAAGAAACAATCTTTCAGTCTGGTGGTCCGTGCTTTCCAGGATCGGGCGAGAGTAAACCTCAAACGGCAGGGATTGGCCGTCGTCCTGGCTCCCGTGGAGAGCGTGAGGGATGAGGGACTTCATCAGGGTGACAGAGAATCTGCTTGATAAGGAGAAGAATGAAGACGCAGCAGAGGGTTCCACGACCCCGCCCACAGCGCCGCATGCGCCAGCGATTATCCCGGCCCTCTTCTGTGACCTCATCCTGCCGGTGACTTGAGCCCTGATGCGTGCCAGAGTGGGGGAACTGTTCGTCTGTGGTTTTTAGCATCACGAACAAACAAGCATGAATGAAGGTAAAAAAAAGCAGGAAGATGCAGAAACGTGAGGGCGGTGGTGCCGTTCTCTGCTCTCAGCACTTGCCCTGTTGTCATGGTAATTAGTCACCCAAAAAAAAAACAGGGCACGCGGTTCAGTGTCGATTATTTTTCTGCTTATTAGGCAGATGGCATGATTGCAGTCATCAAGGGCATCGCAGATAAGGGTGAGCGTTAGCGCCACGGCACGTGCTCGCTGCCACAGGAAGTGGGGAGAGAACCCCCCCCCCCGCCACAAAAAATCCCACTCTTGTTCTCCATTTCAACGATTTGGAAACATATTACTTTCAGATTGTGTGACTGTGAACCACGCCTCTGCGTGCATGGTCAAATTGTGCTTTTATATTTGTATATCAGCCTGCATGACAGCGCTGAGGGACCTGACACCACTCTGCAGGTTATCTGGGCCGTGATTCCTTTAAGGAAATGAAAGTGAAGTGATTGTCACACGTGATACACAGCAGCACAGCACACAGTGCACACAGTGAAATTTGTCCTCTGCATTTAACCCATCACCCTTGGTGAGCAGTGGGCAGCCATGACAGGCGCCCGGGGAGCAGTGTGTGGGGATGGTGCTTTGCTCAGTGGCACCTCAGTGGTACCTTGGCGGATCGGGATTCCAAACGGCAACCTTCTGATTACGGGGCCACTTCCTTAACCACTAGGCCACCACTGTACCATGAACCCATGAAATGAACTCTTGCTCGATTTGTACCTCCATGTTAGCAGGTTGAAAAAAACACATTAATTTAAATGGTTAACGAATGGTTTTTTGAATGTCTGCACTGACATTAATAGCGTTCCTGAGCCGCGTCGCGGTTACATTTTCTGTCTGGTTTCTTTGGCCGTTATGGAGGGATCTCATTCTGAGCGTGCTCGGTCGGAGGATTGATCGCGGGACCCCCCTCCTGTCCCCGGCTGGGTGACAGATTGGACTGCGTGATTGGCTAATGTATTCCATGCGCACGTGCGCGCATGTGTTCTCCACGTTCGGGTTTTCTTAAAAAGGCGCCGCCACCCAGAGTTAAACTAATTAATGACCACAAATTATTCGATTTAAAAGGACAATTAACATGTTGGTGTTGCCTAATACGGCATTGAAATGGTTTTACGTTCACAAGGAGCTCATCAACCATTTACCCACAGTCTGTAGAACAAGCTGCAAATGTTGCCAGACGAGGCCTTTTCTGTTTAGTCTAGAACGTTCCAGAGAAGTGGGCAGCGAGTGAGTTTCTCATCCGTCGAAACTATTTAACACCCTTTCAAGGACATCGACAGGCGAGGCGAGATGTGGACAGAACGGCGCTGGTTTAAAGTCCCAGTGCCCTTTGGACGGTCATGGCGGCCTTACATCAGCGTCCTCTCTGAAGTGCCCTCATGACCACGCATTTACGTCATTAAAGTCAACTGGTGAGCAGGCCAAGAACACGGCTTAATGTTTTTTTCACTTTACGTGACGTCAAGCTTATTTAAAGGTGCATTGTGAAAGATTGTGGCACCTGTACGGGGGGGCAGCATTTCACCAGGAGGGCATCCACTCTTATCATAAGGAACATGGACGCAGATGAAGACGAATCCATCTTGTTTCTTCTGGTAAACTCCAGGTGAAAAGCCGGTAAAAAAAAAAAAAAATCACCACCTGAAAAAGAGGGCGTTTGGTTTTTCTGAAATAACTCAGTCATCTCCCGATCACGTTCTGTCACGAGCCCCTTTCCCACATTTGTCTCTGTCATAGTTTGGATGCGCTACAAGTAAAAAATAATAGTCTCTGGGGGGCTTCCAGATCTCCTACTGATTCTACAATACGGTGAGCTGTGTTTACTGTGTAATTCGTTCTGCGTTATTTGTCCATGGACAAATGTCTTATGTGAAACGTGTCCATGGTGCAAAAATTGTTGGGGGCCTTGTCTCTGCTCTCTGCTGCCTCTTCACAGTGGCATTACAAGCACTCACCGAAGACCCAGAAGACCCAGGTTCAATCCCCACTTACCACCATTGTGTCCCTGAGCAAGACACTTAAACCTGAGTGTCTCTAGGGGGGGACTGTCCCTGTAACTACTGATTGTAAACTACACTAAAAAGACCTCACCTCTCTCTTCAAACATTATGGACCAGTTAGAATTATATGGAAGACCAGTTTAACATTTGAAATGTTTTAAAGATTACACACGTAAATCTGTGAGACCAGGGTGGGAAAACCTGACACCCGCATTGACAAATATTAACAAAGGTTCAATGAAAAAATGATTGAGTGACATTGTCACTCAAAAGTGCCAATTTTTTTTCTTTCTTTCAAAAATCCCATAGTTCTGGGGTTTCATTTTCCTCTTTATTCCTTTCGATGTTTGAGGCTACGCAGGCCGCGGCTTTCCCACTCATCTGCAAGGACTCTCCAGCACTGCCTCTGTCTAAAGCCTTCTCATATACTTATTTATTTAGTCTCGAGCTGCTCACACCTAAATGAGAATGACAGAACGTCTTCAGCTCCTCCTTAAATCACCGACTGACAGAGAGAAGCAGAAGGGAGCGATAGAGAAAGGGGGAGATGGAGGGATGGAGCGACGGAGAGAGGGAGGGATGGGGTTACAGCGAATGTTACGAATGAACCTATCAATCCAGGCTGCCTATTATCCGGTGTGAGATGCATCTAGATAGCAGACGCCTAGTTAGTGCGCTTGTTGGAAATTAATAAAACGGCAGGCGCCGGCTGCCCGCGACAGCGCGGGTTATTGATTAAACCTTGTCAGAAAATAGAAGTCTCTGCCATTAAAAGTACAAATTATGTGCCGTGTTTAGCGTTGCCTCGTATTCATGAAACGTTGGCAGAGTACAAATGGCATCGCCGGCTCCTCCGTATCCTGGACGGCTCGCCTGTCTCTGCTGCCTCTGGTATTCCTTGGTGTCAATCATGTCCTTAACTAAATCCTTTTGGATCAGAAGACAAAGTGGAGGGAGACGTGGCAAAATTAATTGCGTGCAACAGAACGGTTGCATAAAGAACGGAGACGGTGGACAGAAGTGTCTTGTTAGACATGGCATCTGGATGAATTGGTGTCAGTCGCTCCCGCTATCGCAGGAGTCACATTTGGACTTTAACTCTTCATATCTGTTTTCTTTCTTTCATACATTGTGTTTCAAAGTTCTGTGTTAATGTTTTAGTGGGGACAAGGGCTCTGATTATTTTAACCTAGGGCTGACAAAAGCAATGTGCCAACCACTGCGATTAATTTAAAATATTTAAAATGAAACGAAGGCTGCTGATTCCTCCGTGTTCTGTTTACTTCCTGTGTCTGAGTCTGACCTATGACAGAAATTCATCCTCAACAGAAACAATTACTATATAAAGATGGAAATGGGTGGTAGTAGCCTAGTGGGTAACACACTCGCCTGTGAACCAGAAGACCCAGGTTCAAATCCCACTTACTACCATTGTGTCCCTGAGCAAGACACTTAACCCTGAGTGTCCCTTGGTAAGGCGCAAAATGCGTTTTGTAACATCCTAACCTCTCTTGGAACATGAAATGTGCATTTCTTCTTAGCACAACACACAAAAAAGGAGGGAAGATATCATTTGAGATTCATGCAAATGGACTTTTAAATGAAATCAAAAATCGATCATTTTGCTCTCATTAACACTTTTCAAAGCCATGGGGTCTGTCACGACTACGGACTTACGGGGGAAGGAAGCACAGAGGTCTGACATGTTGGGAAGGGGTTTTTATTAACAAATAAACAATAAAGAAACACAAATAAAGACTGGCGCGGTGGCCGAAAACGATTTAACTTAAATAAGGAACTGAAACTAACCAGTAGGCGTGTGGCGATTGCCAGAACTCAAATTACGAACAGTGTTACCAACTAAAGTTCACGAAAATGCCAGCGACCCCGAACGGGCGGAAACTTCCGGCATTTATGGGGCGTCAGGATTGCATTCCGGTGTGGAGCCCAGCTGCAGGCAATCCTGACAGAGCCCCCCCTCCAAGGGCTACGTCCTCGGAGCCCCAACAGTACCATCAGTGGAGGCGGCGGGGCAGACGGCGGCAACCACAGGGCTCCTGCCCTGCTGTATCCTCCCCTTGGAGGACCCGGTCCCTCGGCCTGGCTCCCCGGCGTGGTCAGGCGTGGCGGCCCCGGTCCCTCGGGCTGGCTCCCCGGCGGGGTCAGGCGTGGCGGCCCCGGTCCCTCGGGCTGGCTCCCCGGCGTGGTCAGGCGTGGCGGCCCCGGTGCCTCGGGCTGGCTCCCCGGCGTGGTCCCGCTTGGCGGCCCCGGACCCTCGGCCTGGCTCCCCGGCGTGGTCCCGCTTGGCGGCCCCGGACCCTCGGCCTGGCTCCCCGGCGTGGTCCCGCTTGGCGGCCCCGGACCCTCGGC
This sequence comes from Denticeps clupeoides, assembly GCF_900700375.1. Taxonomy (NCBI): domain Eukaryota; kingdom Metazoa; phylum Chordata; class Actinopteri; order Clupeiformes; family Denticipitidae; genus Denticeps; species Denticeps clupeoides. The sequence goes on from NC_041716.1 coordinate 16,356,195, forward strand.
CTGGCTCCCCGGCGTGGTCCCGCTTGGCGGCCCCGGACCCTCGGCCTGGCTCCCCGGCGTGGTCCCGCATGGCGGCCCCGGACCCTCGGCCTGGCTCCCCGGCGTGGTCCCGCATGGCGGCCCCGGACTCCCGTACCTGCACACAATAATCAGGGCCGATCCATCTGGGTACGTGTGGGCCCTGTCTCCACATGTCCCCTCTGACACATCTTGTGTCACCCCCTGCACCGCGCAGGGAGATTGTCCCAGAGCCTCCGGCGACTGTTCCAGGCACCCCAGGCTGGTGCCTTCTGGGACTATGCAGCCCCTCTCGCTGCACGGCCCTGGTGCCAAGGGGGGGGCATTGCCAGACCATCCGGCTAGCCCCTTCTGCGTCCGTTGGGACAAGCAGGCCCTCTTCCTGCCTGTCCCAGCTGGGTCCTCATGCCTACCCGGGGGCTCTATGGCGCTCCACCCCTCTGGAGGCAGACGCAGGCCCATGCCTGGCCCGCCCTCCTCACTGGCTACCGGAGGACCCAGCTCCATCGCTTCCCCACCTCCCCTCCCCTCTTCCCTGTGAGGCAGTTCCGACAGTGCAGTTGCTGGTTGGCGACCTCCTGTCGCCCTGTTCCACCAGCTTACGCCCGCATCGCTGTCCTCCTCCTCACTGTTGTCGCACCTCTGGGACTGACGTGGGTTTCCACGGACCTCGCAACGGACGGGCACGATGGGCGGAGCCATCCCGGCACCGACTGCCCAATCGGCGTCATCCTCGTGTTGGTCCGTGTCGACCTCATACCCTCGGAAGTCACGTGGATCTTCACGGATGTCGCGACAATCTCGGACGCGCGCGCTGGGTGGAGCCCCGACTGCCCAACGAAAATCCACGTCATTGTCGCTTTCGTCATCCGTGTCCTCCCACCTGTGACTCCGAGGGTCGTCCACCCTGCGGACATCCTGGACCCAGGGTGCGATCAACTCCCAGGGACAGTACTCTGGCCATTCGGGCTGGAGGCTGTCCATCCCCTCGCTGGAGGGACGCCGCCGATGTTGTCGCTTCTCACCCCCCTGGAAGTGACGTGGGTCCCCACGGACCTTGCGACGATCGCAGACTGGCGCGATGGGCGGAGCCCAACTCTCGTCTCCCGTGCTCTCGTCGTCGTCCGTGTCGTCCCAGTCCACGGGGAGCCTTGCCAGCAGAGCGCAGAGTTCTTGGCTCGACATGCCGAAGATCGTGGGGGTCGCATCTTCTGCGCTCGCTGCCCACGTCACTTCCTCGCTGCTGCCGACGCCAACGTCCTCGCTCCGCCCACTCACCCGCCGACGTTGTCGCTTCCGGGTTTCGCGGAGTTTCCCGGGGGTGACGTCATCACGCGGCGCCGCGTACCACGGCTTCTCGGGGAGAAAACGCTCCACCAGAACGGGCGGCGCATCTCTCCCCTGGTGTCCGCGTTCGCCGCGCCGGGCTGCGTCCTTCGCGGCGTTTCTTCTCCACTGTTTTTTACCTCTGCGTTTTTGGGGGGGTCGCTGGCATTCTGTCACGACTACGGACTTACGGGGGAAGGAAGCGCAGAGGTCTGACATACTGGGAAGGGGTTTTTATTATTAAATAAACAATAAAGAAATACAAATAAAGACTGGCGCGGTGGCCGAAAACGATTTAACTTAAATAAGGAACTGAAACTAACCCGTAGGCGTGTGGCGATTGCCAGAACTCAAATTACGAACAGTGTTACCAACTAAAGTTCACGAAAATGCCAGCGACCCCGAACGGGCGGAAACTTCCGGCATTTATGGGGCGTCAGGATTGCATTCCGGTGTGGAGCCCAGCTGCAGGCAATCCTGACAGGGTCAGAGCACACGTTTCACAAATAAAGAGGATTACTTATTACAGTGAAGATAATCATATCATTTTAAAATATGAAATGAGAGAGAGACCATGGAGGTTCTATTTAAACTTGACAGTGAAAAATTTGTCAGATTTTGAACCATCTCAAAATAAAATAGCATTCTGGAGAATTGTCCCTTCCTGACCGCATTACATAAACAGCTGCATTGGTACTCACTGTGGGGACACTCCATCATTAAGAGCGTCTCCCACCCAAATGTCCCAGCCTGTCACAACCATGGTGGCATGACGAGGTAGGTGAACGGAGATGATGACGAGATGAGATGACGAGGAAGACGGACGAATTCGCGCGACATGACGAAACCGGGGTTTAATGGGTGAAGAACAAGACAGGGGAGACAACAAAGACCCGATGGTGAACAGAAACAAACAGGGCAACTTTATACAATAAGACACAGGTGAACACGATTAGGGAACATTACACAGGACTAACGTGAAACTCCGGTCCGGAGAACTCCGGTCCGGACCGGGTCATGACACAGGCAATGACACACTTTAAATTCATCTGTAAATTCAGCGACATCCTTGTCTAGTACAAAAATCTGACAGTGTATCCACATTGTATTCTTTTAAACCACCAAACAATTGTAATAAATCCATTAATATCTTCGACATGCATGTGATTATGTTTATTTGATGCAGTTTTTTTATTGCCTTAGAAATCAAATGAAAATTGCTGAAAGAGAACGTCCTGGTTTGGTTCCATGTAGGACCCTCCTATAGAAGTGCGAGGGAAATGATGTCATCAACACCATTCACCCACTGGTTCTTCAGAGTCTAGTTGACAGAACTAAAAAAATTAGTTTGTGCTAATTTGTACATCCAATCATAGAGCAACTGCAATTCTATGCATGTTATCAAGCCATGACAGTCGGTGGAGTTACTTTTTTTAGGAGATTCTCTGGGCTGACAAAGCATGAGAAACAGGAGGTAACCTTTCCCCTTATGATGAGATAAGGGGACAAATTCCAGATCTGGAATCTGAGCTGTCGCTCTCGGGACTTCGAAGCTTCGTGAAATTTGTTTCACAAAGTGAAAAATTTCATATAGGGGACCTTTAAAACTGCACAGTCCTTATGCGCTAGGCCGTCCTGATTTGAGGAAACCTGATAATGGGTGAAATTTTTGCATAAGCATCTGGAATTTGGGAATGCACAAAAACGCATCAATTCCACTGAGAACCATGCTTTTTGTTGCTGAGGTTTAGTTTAGGGGTATGGTTAAGTAGCTTTACTGTTATATTGCAGATGTTGCACAGTTATTACATTTACATTTTTTTACATTTACATTTATGGCATTTATCGGACGCCCTTATCCAGAGCGACTTACAGTCAGTAGTTACAGGGGACAGTCCCCCTTATTACCATAGCCTCACACAAAGCTTTATAAAGAATAATAAAAAAAAAAAAAATAAAAATGAAGTGATTGTCACATGTGATACACAGCAGCACAGCACACAGTGCAATTTGTCCTCTGCATTTAACCCATCACCCTGAGTGAGCAGTGGGCAGCCATGACAGGCGCCTGGGGAGCAGTGTGTGGGGACGGTGCTTTGCTCAGTGGCACCTCAGTGGCACCTTGGCAGATCGGGATTCGAACCGACAACCTCCTGATTACGGGGCCACTTCCTTAGCCGCTAGGCCACCCCTGCCCCAAGAAACACATGTGTGGTGTAGATTGTCGACTGTGGTATATAAAGAGACGTGGCAGTACCTTGTCCTGGTATGCAAATGCCTATCCACCTCTAATCTTCATCTATTTCATTACCAGTAGAAACGATTTTGTCAGATTGGCATTTCTTGCTACTGACAGATAAAAAAAGTGAATCACTGATACCCTCATCTGAGTGCAACTAGATCAGCAAATGCCACACACATTCATTACTTCTTTTCATAAATGGGCAAAAACATCATGAAAGTGTAAATTAATGTAAATGATGGAAGCGTGTGAGGACGCGACAGCATCCTCTGTGTGAATTTTTTTTTCTCTCTCTTTCAGCCCGGGAGAGACTTGATCCTGAGTGAAAAGCAACCATTTAATCATGTAACAAATTAAATGATATTATTTTGACACGCAGCCAGATGGCAGGAGTTTGCTCCTCCTTAGCAGGAGCAGCGATTGAGACGGAGATAGAGATGTGGGAGATGCGAGGGGTAAAATTAATTTGCAGAATCCGCGCATCTTTTTCTTCTGTGTGGAGCTTCAATCACAGCCAGGCCCTGCATTCTCACACACAGGCATGACTTTTATTTAGCCGCTGAAGTGGGGGCCGCCCTCAATAATTCATAAGCAGCTCCTCGCACGCGCCATGGTGCAGGCGCCACGTCCCGGGAACCCCAGGCCACTGCAATGCTCCTCCACACACACACACACACACACACACACACTGTTCCTTATGTTCCACCGGCAGACCATTAATCTCATGATGCAACTCAAAACAACACAACAACAACAACAACAACACAAGAAGGTGGTATGGGGTGGGTGGGGGATCAAGGCTCCTTTTATTCCGGGTTCTGCTGCTTTGTTTGGGAGAGACCCCGCGATTTATGCATTTTTAAAGGCCTTTTTGTTGTTGTTTCCGTTAAGCCATAAAGGAGGCGTCTGCCTCTCAGATCTCGGGCAGGTTTGCAGCGAAGCCTCCTTTTGTTGTATCATTCATCACCGATCTAAATTCACACGGGCTCATCAGTGCTGCGGCCAAACGTTCCGTGTTCGGCTCCTGTTTTCCAGCACGCCGGAATGTAAAACGACTTACGATCTTGACTAGTTCAGCTACTGCCATTTAGTGCTAAATTACTGTTATATGAATCCAAACCTCAACGCAACATTGTCGTTCCTAACACACTGACCCTACATTTAGGGGTGAAATAGAAAATTCACAAAAATGCTTATTTAATTAGGGCTTCATGGCGATGTGGCATTCAGGGTTGTGAGTTCAAATCCCTGCTTTGTGTGTGCGCGTGAGTTCGCATGCTCTCTCAGTGTCCCCTGGGTTTTCCGGTTTCCTCATACCTTCCACAGGTTTGGGTGTGTGAGTGAATGGTGTGTGTTTTGTGGTGGGCTGGAGCCCCGCCCAGGGTTGGTACCTGTGCCCCTGTTAAGAGTGCTTAATAATAGAATGATGAAACATCACGTATGACAAAGAACAGTAGCATTTTTACAATTCCTTCACTTTTTCTGTCTTTGCCTTCTCCAGTTTACAGTAACAGAATGTGGTGGTTTTGACTAGATGAGAAAATGAGCTGCAGGAGACTGATGGCAGATTGTTTTGTAACCAGTCGGATGAAGGATCATACAGAAAGTCATTATAAACCTGAAATCAATTAGCGAAATCATTTGTGGGTTCTGTTACTGTATGTTTATCATTTCATGGCTTCGTTGCATGGTTATCACCTCATCACAAGGGTGCTGATTGGGGCACAACACCATATGACAGTGAAGACATCCTGGTTGTAGCACAGAGTATGTGCAGATTTTGCATGCATGTATTATGAAATGCAGAAATGCAATGGACACACACACACACACACACACACACACAGAAGACCAATCACAACAAAGTCCAAAGTTGAAACTCCTGGCCCTGGTCTTTATGTCCGAGCCACTAACCCAGATGATGCCACCACACCGGTCATGACCGCCAGCTTCCAACACGACACAAAGAGCTGAAGAGCTGAGCCAAAAAAGACAGAATTTTTCTCTTCATGGGTCCTTTCAGCAAAAGACAAAGAGGAGAGAAATGAGCCCGACTGGAAGGGTAGGAGGGAGACACGGGGGGACGGAAGATGTCCTGAGGTAGCATCGCTCCTCCCACCCCACTCTTATGTTGCATAATTGCTTTTAATTGCTGCACTAATTGGGCACTCATTACACCCCTCTGCAAAACCCCTACCCACCTCCTTGCAGGAGGGCAAATGTGCAGGGTATTCTGGGAGGCGACCTGGGCATGCCTCCACACACACACACACACACACACACACGGAATGATCTACTGGTGTGATCAGCACTGCAACAGGAACAGAGACGTTGTATTTCGAGCTCTGAAGTGTTGCAGGGTGATGTGTGCTGCTGTAATAAGCTAATGAATAAAATAAACATGAGCGTTTTTTGTTTCAGAACGTTCAGTGCGTGTGTGTGTGTGTGTGTGTTTATGTGATGCCAGGCGTCAGCTGGCAGCATGGTCCAACAGCCCCCGAGTGTGAAATGAGCAGAGCAGAAGCGGATGAGTGCGAGAGGGAAAAGAGAGCGAGCGAGGGAGCGAGGGAGCAGCAAGGATGAGGAGAGGTGGGGGTGTCGGCGCTGAATCAGCGGGAAGCTGCTCCTAATCACCGCCGCTCATCTGTTAATGAAGTTAATGAAGAATGTGACAAAACCAAACGTGCTGAGCGGAGAGAATTTCCAGCACACTGAATAGGCTTCTGTTGCCTCGCTCCTCACCGCTCGCTACCCACCAGCACCTCCCCGCACACTCTCACCACACACACACACACACACACACACACACCCATACCACAGCAACGTGCCTCCTTACAACCACCTCAAAACTTTAAACTCACCAACTTTCTAATATTTATTTCATTCATTATTTGCTAGTTAATTACTTATGTATTTGTTTAATTAGTTATTTAGCTTATATAGGACAGCTTAATAACACATGCAGGTTCACTGAACCAAACACACAAATTATGATTTATTTTAAAAAATGCAATAAATGACAAAAAAAATGTTTGATGCGTAATTATTTCTGTCACTCGGAGCAAAATCATTGAAATGTTTTTAAATAATCAAAGTCTAAACTTGTCTAACAGCTCTCACTGCCCTACCTCCTCATGCTGGACAGTTTAAGCCCCCTCCTGTCGATACGTCACACGCCCAGGAAAAGAGCAGCATCCATCTCCTACGTTTCAGCTTCAATTTCTTTGCTAATAATACCACTTGTTAATGCCACCATCAGCAGAAATCAGTCTCTGACCCCTGCTATGGTCATCTTGGGACCACACTGGCTAACAAACCAAACATGCAGATGGACTAACAACACTCTGAATGATTTTTAATGGCAAACTGGCGCTTGTGCTATTTGCATATTTATTTTTTTATTTAATAGGTGTGAAATTTTGCTACATTACAAATTAATGTAACGAAAGTTACATTATCTGTCAACATTATCTGTGATATAAGTGCAACTAATTCATATTTTGGGTTGGGGGGGGTACAGTCCAGGTCTTATCTGATAGAGGGCCATGTCCTCTTTCTTCAGCTTTGTTGGTTTATCTGTGAGGCATGAGAGCAGAAAAAAAAAAAGTCACATTGTGTCACGGTTGGAGCGGTATTGTGGGAGATTTTTACTCGTGGGCGGGACCGACTCCTCCGAGTCACATTGAGCCGCACCGCTGTCGTCCCGCGCCGGCTTTCAGCCGAGAGCGTATTGATATTGATGTTTTCATTTGGCCGCCTGTCTGGCTGCAGGCCAGGGAGCTTTGGTCTATTCCGTTGCGCTCCGCTGCCGTATTTGCTTTTGGCCCTCTTCCACCGCGTGGCACCGACTCCACTCCGCTCAGCTGACGACTACAGTTACCCGCTTCATTCACGCGCAGATATGAGCTGAGCTGTACCACGCAGCAGGAAAGGACAATTTGACGAGGTCACTCTGGTGCGTGATGAACTAAAGGCAGAACTGGGCCCGGTGTTCTCCGGCCATATCTCCACCGCCCGACGCTGACCTCTGTCTGACCCCTCGACGGGTTAACACATGCCTTCTGGCCACCCACACCTTTTCCACGCATCCCCTCTTCTCTCCCAACCTGCAGAGCAGCCCCGCCCCAAACCCCTCACCCTTCTCCCTCACATCCCCCAGCGCCCTGTCGTTAGCACATGACAAACCTGGTTAGGCTAATGAGAGAAGTGAGAGATTCTCACACAATTCCGCTGTTTAATCAACTGTGTAAAGCGCAATATCTATCTTTCAATTTCAGCTCATTAGGGGAGACAAGGTTTTGATTAGATGCTTAATCTCGAGAGATTGAGACATTAAAGTGTAAGAGTAATATGACTGAGGGGGGGGTGGGGCTGTTTCCTGTCCTCTGTTCACAAAGGGCTTCCTGGTAAAGGACCTGCAGCCCTACGCTCTAGATATTTTCCTCCACGAAGTCTAAAGGTTGATTAACGCTCAATTTATACGTCGTCGTTTCAACTGACACCATCCACCTCCTTCCGTCTGTCATTTATGTTGGCATCAGTGTTAAGCAGTAGATGCCAAGCACCAGAGGGCAGTTCCAAGGTTCAGAGCGCACGTGGTGATGGTCGAGGAGGTTATAGTAATGTCGTAGTAATTTATTCAGAGGTAAAAGCAGAGGCTCTCTTTACCAAACTACAACGACACTATATACAGGCTGTAGTTCCTCTGCACTGGGATACAGACAACCATTTAACTCTGTCACAACACACACTTCTCATATTGCACCGTTCCAGTGTTCAGAACGGTCAGTTTAGAAGCACTCAAGAGCTTATGAGTATTAGACAGACGAACGGTACCAACCATTAAATTCATTAAATTCCTATTGCCGGACAAGCTGTATATAGGAAAGCATCTGAGTTGTGGTGATGATAAATAATGGATGAAAATCAAAAATCTAATCCCAATCCACAATGCATAAATCAAACATGCTGGTCATAGATACACAGTTAATCCAAAAAGCCAGAGGTTTTACTTAAAATTACGTACCAGTACAAAGGGGGAAGAGATGAGATTGATAGGGCTGTTAGGGATGCAAAAACAATATAACTACATAACAATTTAAGATGGTGAAACACTGTCCGGATTGTGTTGTCTTGGTTGTTTTTTTTCCTGTCTTGATATAAAATGAATGTACAGGAATTGTACAGCACTGTACTGACGAACCATGATTTGTTAGGTGGTGAGGCTGTCCACTGCCAGACCAGCAGCTGGGGTTTCCCACGCCTCGGCTTGTGCAGCAGTCATTAACCTGTGGTGAACAGAGGTGTCCTGCAGGTTCCACTTCTGCCCTGACCTGACACAGGAAGCTCGGCCTGGACTTCCTGTGCTCCCACAAACCTCCTGTCATCAGTCCGTTTGGCGGGGCGGTATCACATAAAACCACTTTCGGGCTCTTAAGGCCCTCGTGACTTTGTGTGGAGCTACTGTTACTGTGGCAGTTGAACAGGACAACACACACACACACACATGCATGCAGAGACACACAAACTTTCTCACAGGATCCACCTGCATGCTGGCCTGGACTGCCCCCCTCCATCCTGTTCCGGCAGTCCCTTCATTCCCTGGACCCTGGATCATAGTCCAGGCCAGAGCTCACTGCAGGTTAGAGGACAGAGGACAAAGGGCCTGTGTGGGAACAAGTTAGAGGAGAAGAAGGCCAGGGGCAAGACAATTTAGATAAGGAGACTTCCTCAGCCCCAAGACCCCTCAGGAGACCCTGCATTTACTGGCATTTAGTAAAATAGAAGGAAGAAGCCCGGTAAACACACACAGACACACTGCCAGTACACCTGGTCACCTACTGAAACCCACACACAGGAAATGTAAATCAGCGAAAGGCTCATGGCCGAGTAGCAGCAGGAGAAGAAGTTACGCAATTTATCGAACATGTTTGAACACACACACACACACACACACACACACACACACTTTGTTAACAAAAAGTAGTTTACACCTACTCAGATTTAGTATAATATTTATTCAACTTTTTTGTTACAGCTGTCTGAATAAGTCCACAGGTGAAAAGTAGTTCATATAACTTGTGTAGAAACAGGATTTTTGATCACACAATTTAGACATGAAAAACCATACATTTAGAAATTATGGAATGACATATTTCCAAATATGTCATTCACATAAGTAGTTACACTTATTACACTTAATTCAAATATCATTGTTACATAATATTCAAATATCGTTTTCTTTAAATAAATTTGCTAAAATAAAATCTTTTGAAATGTCAGCACACAAATCTCAAATCAAGTTCTGACAAGTACGCTTCTTAACACAACACATACAGTCGTGTACAAAAGTTGTGAAAAAGATACAAAGTTTTCTGCAAAGACTTTTGGAGGATGGCCTGGTGTCAAGAAGAGCAGCAAAGAAGCCACTTCTCTCCAAGAAAAACATCAAGGACAGACTGATATTCTACAATAAAGGACTTGGATAAAGTCGTTTTCTCTGATGAAACCCCTTTCCAATTGTTTGGGGTATCTGGAAAAAACGTCTGGAGAAGAAAAGGTGAGCGCCACCATCAGTACCAACTCGTGCCAACAGTAAAGCGCCCTGAGACCCTTCATGTGTAGGGCTGCTTCTCATCCAAGGGAGTGGGACCCTCAAAATTTAGCCAGAACACAGTCACGAATAAAGAATGGTACCAAAACCTCTGCCGACAGCAACTTCTCCCAACTATCCAAGACCGGTATGGTGGAGATCAATGCCTTTCCAGCATAGTGGAGCCCCGTGCCATAAGGCCAAAGTAGGAACTAAGTGGCTTGGGGAACAAAACATTGACATTTTGGGTCCATGGCCAGGAAACTCCCCGGACCTTAATCCAGTTGAGAACGTGTAGTAAAACCTTAAGAGGCGGGAGGACAAACAAAAACCCACAAATTTTGACTCCAACTGCCAGGTCGAATTACATTTACTATGGACTATTTGCATAAACTTGATGTAATCGTCAATACTTACAATACTATACAAGATCATTTTTTGAACTTATGGATGTGTGTTAACCCGGAGCTTCGAATTCTCATAATTATTGTATCGGACCAGCGCTGCGTTACATTCCCTCCCCACCGCCACATCTCACATGCTGATTCCGATAAACGCTATCTCTGTTTGGTTTTGTGCTGCGTGATTCAGTGCGAGTAGGAAGCGCCGTACCCCCGAAAGCCACAGATAACTTTGGGCAGATGTAGGTGCAGGGTTATCGCTGCGCCCGGAGACCTTGAATATTGTTTACCGGGGTTACGAGCAAGCGGCAAGCTGACTACTGAAATTCCCGAAGTCACGTCTCACCGCGCTGTTGTGCTCACGTACGCTGGGTACAGCGGGGCAGGCCAGAGGACTCGGGAGGTCATGAATGTGTCCTCATTAAGCAGGGCGGGGGGGTCGTCCTGAGTGTAGTCCATGTGATTTCTTTCACTCTCCCTCTCTCTCTGTCTCTCTCCTCTCATGACCTCGGTAGAGACAGGACGAGGTGTCCGCAGCAGCTCTCCTTCCTTCCTCCCCCATTGTGAGTGCAGGTCGGGGGACTCCCTGCGCTCGGATGCAGGGGGCCTGCTGATGGCCGCTTCCCCCCCGGCTCGGCCCCAGGGCCCTGTCGGAGCGCCACCCCACTCAGGAAGAGACTTTGCTGGGTGAAGGACGGACTGCTGTTCCCTGGCCCTCACAAGAAAGCACACAAGCATTTGTACTGTACACTATACACACCCACACATGGTACACTGCACTCCCATCCATCCATTCTCACACCCACAGACACGTTCATAGTGTGCACCTTCCTGCTCACACTGGCACAGCATGGTCACCAAAACACACCCGTATTTACCCCTAGTGCACCGTCATGCCTATCAAGCCCCAGATCGGAACCCCTCTGCACACACCAAGCCACATGGACTCCTGCTCTCACACACTTTTGGCCAAACGTACAGTGCCTGAATAAAATAAACCCGTGGATTTATCATGTTCTCCTCGGAGAAGCCCTGTTTACACACGGTGAACCGCAGCACCTGTTGTTTTAAGGTCCTGGGAAAGGAAAAGGGAGGTGGACCGAAAGAGGCCAGAGCCGGCGAGACATGGCCGATGAACAACATTCGCTGAATTTTCACTGGAGGAAAAACACCGAAGCCTGAATTTAGCGACTCGTTCAGCTCCATGTCAGCCACTATGTTAACATGTGTTAGTGACTTTGCTTTTAAGAAATGTTCCCCAGAGCCGCTTTACTCTTTCTCTATTCTAGCTCTCCTGAAATAATCGGCAAATAAATCACCATTTAAAACTCAGCGATTATATAATCTGTTTTCTCCATTCATTTACATTCACATTTCCATTTCCATTTAAGGCATCTGGCAGACGCCCTTATCCAGAGTGACTTACAACGTGCTTCCATGTTACCATCGATGAAGTGATCAATTCTGGTTCACTAGGACCCTCAACTATGAATACAACCTTTTTATTCACTCTGTTGTAGTTTCTATACATAAGTCAGACAATAAGAAGGTTCCAAGTTAATCTAAATATTCTCTAAAGAGGAAGGTCTTGAGCTGCCGTTTGAAGGTGCTCAGTGACTGAGCTGTTCTGACCTCGAGGGGAAGTTCATTCCACCACCGAGGGGCCAAGATGGAGAAGAGTCTAGATGAGCGTCTTCCTTTTACCTTAAAAAAATGGAGGTAACCCCTCCACACTCGTAAGTGGCGCTGTTACTCCCCTCTCTCACCAGAAGTGCCCTCCATTTTTGCATCTTTTTCTTCTCCGCAGTGAGTTAAAGACGTCATTGTTCTCCAGCCTTGTCTTTTCATTAGAATTGTCCATACAGAGGACTCCTTTTAGTTGCTGCAGCTGCTGCAGCACAACCACGAAGGTGTTATCTGCCATTGTTGTATGTATGACGCCTTGGGGTTGTTGAGTGGATGGGGACTTGAACTACGTAAGTGATGTACAAGTTTTTAAACTACTTTAGCTGGATATCCAGTTCTTAATAAAATATGTAATGACGTCTTTTGGGATGATGGAATCAGAATTTCTAGGCCTGGTTTCCAGTGGATTTGGGGATAATTTAAATATCGAATTACGTATTAGAAAAAAGATAACAAATATCGTCATGGCTGCCCACTGCTGACCAAAGGTGATGGTTAAAAACAGAGGACACATTTCATTGTGTCACCGTGTGCTGTGCTGCAGTGTTTCACAATGACAATCACTTCACTTTCTTAAGACATCCAGTCAGTTTAGAGTTTTCATTTCATTGTCATTTTTACATTCGAATGAATATAATGTTTTTTGTTAGAATAACTCTTGTTCTGTAATAGACCTGACAAGGACAGTGACAACAGGAAGTCTTCAACTATGTACTTTCATACCTCATGCTCTGTTGCAGGAAAATGGGATTGGGCAGCAGGCGGAGAAAGAGAGAAAGGGAGTGACCGGGTTCTCTCCCATTGGGCAATTAAAGCGAGAGCCAATTAAACTGTGTGTAATTGTCCCTGCTGTGTGAGTTGTTAAACAAGATAGGGGTTATTGTCCTCAGAGTAAATGGTGTGGAACTAGAGACATCCCTCCCTTTTGTTCGATACGCCGTCCTCCGTTTGTCTCTGCTGCTCCCAAAGATTGTGTTTCTTTGATATCACCCGGCAAGGACCCCCTACCAGCTAAAGCCCATTCACCAGCCATGCGGTACCCAGCAGAACATGGAGAACACAAATACCCCCGCCCACCATTGCGGGCCCATGCTCCCGGCCACAACCGCTCCCCGGACTGCGATTTGGTTTCCACTTCTCCCCTCCTTGCCGTCCCAAAGAACACAGGGATCACAAGTGGCTTGTTTCAGCTTTTTATGGAACTCTTCTGCAATGCGGCCAGCTCTCACTCGGCTAAAGTGATGTCGGGAAAGCCCGCCACTTCCGCTTTTCTTCTGTAAATAAATGTTTATTTCCATGCAGTAATGACATAATTAGCATTTAATTCAATGGCTTTGAACAGTCTCTCTTGCCTCGCTCTCTGTTAAATGTTTATGTTTGTGAGACTGAGCTTGTGGTTCGAGGCATGTAAAAACTGTTTTTTTTAAGGATTGCGCATAATGTACATATAGTCAGTAATAATTGAACTTTTGTGGATAACTATGTTTTACTAGTAAAAATGGATGACGGCTTTGGGCCTTCATCATGCAAATCAAAACAGATGCAAACTGCACAATTCCGGCAAAAGCCTAATTACACCCCCCCATTTACAGGCCTAATTAAAAGCTATGGAATTTTCAAAGTAGTTGGGAAAGCAGGCTTTTTAACTTCACTTGCCTAAGGATTCATAAATACAAGACATACATGCAGACATAGAGAAAGATGAAATAAACTTAAGCAAGGACTGCTAGCAAGGTAAAATTGTTAATAGTACTCATTTAGCTCATTAATTTAGTGCTAAGCGTGACTTGGGGCATGTTCACTGATGTCACATCAAGTAAGTCCTTGACTTCCAAAGTCAGATAGATTTCCAAAAATAAACAGTCACAATCATGAAAGGACTGGCTTATTGGTTCTCTGTATCTTGGTTAATTGCATGTAATTATTTCCTACACTCAAACTCATTTTCCTGTCCATTTGGTACATTAAAAAAATGTATCAGTGGGAAAGCGAGACACTTCATCTGTATTTTCATCTCCTCCTTTCAAAATGGATCTAAAAAATTTTTTTATTATCAGCAAATATCTTTAAAATATATATATAGTTTGAATACTGTAAATTCTTGGCTGGACCTACCCCTCAGAGCCATGTGATTGGTACACTGAGTCACCTCTACGTCAGCTATGACGTCTACAGTCAGTTGTGGAAATGAAACACATTCCTCCTCCTGCACAAACGATGCACTTTGCAGGAGATCCTCGGTCGCATCTGAGTCAAGTCAAATTGTTTCAGGACAAGTGCATTTTAGCTCTTGTCATCAGAGTCTCCAGGACTCTGCTGGTTCCAAGGTGTCGGACATGAATACAGGGCTGAGTCACGGCGTGAGAGATTTAGACGCCGGCAGCGGCAGAGCTGTTCTTCATAGAAAGACCTTGACGAGTCCTGGATGCAGGGGAGGTGGGTCCGAAAGAGATGGAGTAGCGGTGAGGAAGAGATCAAGGCAAAGAGGAGACAGAAGACATCTTGATTTATAGAAAACTCAAGAGGAGTGTTAAAGGGACAGTTGTACACATGGAGCACAGAAAAGATGAGGGGAAGTCACACACACCTATATGCTTGTATTTCAGTTTGTACTGTATTGTTTTTTTTTCTTACACACTTTCGTAATGAGACATTCGTAATGTGACATTACAATAGAGAACAAATAAGCCAAAACAACACATCGCAAAGGCCAGCGCTGTAGCAGAGGGTTGTGGGTTCAAATTCCAAATTTCCCAGGTGTCACTGAGGTCCCCTTGAGCAAGGTACCGTCCCCACACACAGCTCCCCTAAAAGCCTTTCATGGCTGCCCACTGCTCACTACAGTGAGGACGCGTTTTGTCTTGTCACCATGTGCTTTGCTGCAGTATTTCACAATGACAATACCAATCACTTTCTATCATGGATGAGGAGGTGGGGCTCCCTAGCGAGATGGTTTCAGAATGCTGGCGTTTGAGCTGGAGTTTTGCAGTAAATGGGGGATTACATTGCAAGTAATCGGTTTTTGACGAACTTGGGGGGTTTCGGGAGCGGATGTAACATCAGAGACAGAAAGCATGGCCAGAGACGGAAAAGGCAGTCAGAAGGGCAATCCAAAAGAGTGGTCGGGTAGAAGGCAGTCGGCTTGAGGCAGTGTCAGTTCTGGAAACGGCTTATAGCAAACGTGCTAGATATCAACGAATGAGTTTGCACTTGATCTATCTTTTTGCCCCCTTTTTGTACTGTCTGATGGGCACTTCCTGTATGTGAAGTCCTTCCAGTTCATTGGGGTCAAGGTTGCCCTGGCGCCCTCTGCTGGCCTGGTGGGCAAGTGGCAGTCGTGACACTTTCACAATGCTTTCACTTCACAGTTTTCCCACACACACATATGCAATTTTGTCACATCTTCTTGAGGAATTCTTCGCTGCTTTCTTGTCAATTTGTGATGTAAGTGTTGCTTTTCCAAATGCGGTATTTAGTGCAGTTGTGCAAGGTTGATTCTGACATCTAATTATTATGGCGCAAACAGTTAGGTTGGTGGTTCAAGCCAGCCCAAGGATGAAAAAGTGTCTTTGTTACCATTTTAGGGGCACTTATAGAGAAAATAAAGGTGAATTTTTATTACTTGCAACTAATTCAGGATTTTATCTGAAAATGTGGTATGCCCTTGTTGCAGCCCAGTTCCAAACATGGCATTGTGATGCCTGGAGCCATGGAGCTGTCACAGTACAGTAGGTGCCCATGCACATGATTAGGGAGTCCCAATCCATTGCACCGGGCACCAATTGGGCTTAATGGATTAGGACTCCCATCAAACCGGAATGCAGCCGACAGATCACGGCTGCGACATTCCAGTGGAATCTGTTACTTGTCTTCTGTTTGTTTTAGTTCCTTGCAATTGCCAGACGCCTGCGGGTTCGTTTGTTTGTTTCCTCGGTTTGGCCCTCATGCCGGTTTTCCCTTAATAAATCCCTTATCCAGTATTTCTGCGCTTCCTTCCCCCGTCAGCCCGCGGATGTGACAGGCATGAAGGACAGAATTAGCCATATATTCTTTCATCAGCCGCAACCCTGATTAGGAGTAAGAGGTTGTGAACAATGAGTGAGAATTGTTTCATTACTGGTGGCAACCTTTTTCAGCCAATTACATGCTGTGTCAGAGGAGTATTAATTGATTAAGTAAATCTAATTTCAGCACTAATTATGAACAGGCAGTTACACAGACACCAATCCTGTACTCCTGGCCTTTACTTGCACCTTTTTTTTATTTGCTCCTGCCCACAGTAGAGAGGAGTTTAAGACGCTAGTGGCCCACCCCTCCCCCACATCATCAACAATATTTCTTCTGAGGTTGGTGGTCACCAGCTCTTCATGAATTTTTATTAAACAAAACTATAAGCAGATTGATTTCACAGCAGCTGCTTTATTGCATTTTTATTTAATTCTTTCTCTCTCAAACCTCTCATCTCTCTCTCTCTTCCTCAGCTCTCTCTCTCTCTATTTTCTCCCTGCTTCATTTCCCTGCCAGGCCTGGCAGATTTACCTCCTTGGATTTGTGGCACTGAATAGAGTTGTCGCGTGAGTGTGTAGTGTTTGTGTGTGTGTGGTGTGTGTGTGTGTGTGTGTGTGCATGTGAGCATTGTTTGAACAGCATCGGAAAACATCACAAGTGGAACCGAGAGCTCCGAATTAGCACATAATGATCCAGTGGTGCAATTCCAGGGAGATTGTCTAATATCTGTGGTGGGGGGAGGTAAATGACCTGTGTTCAGTCAGTGGCACGGCACACACACAAACACACCATGTTTTCTATGCAAAAAATAAATATGTAACGATCCATGTAATAAAGCAGAAACCTATTCCTGAACAGTAAACAAAAGCAATTTTTTGGTACATGCACACAAAAACACAAATGGGGTGGAGCCATTAAGAACACAGTTGCATCTTTGTTACCTACTATTTTATTTTGGCATTAGGTGAATTGTGGAATGTGGAAAAAAATAAATGAATGTGGGAAATAATGTGCAAAAGTAAGAAAAAAAACCCCCAAATTTCCTATTTTCACTTATAGCGTATCTTTAGAAAATGTTCAATTGTAAATGAGTTGCTTTTTCTATTTATTATTTTATTTTCCCCACACTATAGACCACTTAGGTTCATTGCATGAAGCCTGAAACCCTCACACTTTGGTCCGATTTTTTAAATGTCTTCACAAAGGTCCAGAAGAAAACTATATGCAAACATGCCCCCAGATTGAATAATGGCATACGATATGACTCGATGGTAGGATGAGTGAACTTGGCTCACTGTCTGGGGGGCGTTAGCGCAGTGCCCCCTGCCTGCGTGGAAGCATGCTGCACGGTGCTGCCGCCTCTGTGCGAGCGCGCAGCAGAACGAATGGCGATCAGTGCCGCTCCTGCTGGGTGTAATGAGACCCCCCGCAGCTCCCTGCTGTCTCTCTCCCCGGCAGGCCTGTGTTTGCACAGCATCGCTCTGCTCCATGCGCTACCCCGGACTCCATTTCTCTCGCTCAGCCTCCGCCGCTCGGCGGGAGGCTGCGGTAATTGGGCTGTTGTCAATGGCAAATTACCCAGGATTACCCGTGTCATGGCTCCTGGAAAGCGCAGCGTCCTTTTCTCCAAACTCAGCCACAGTCGCGGTGGGGAGGCGGGGGTGAGCCGGAGGCAGTGTGGGCGGTGAATTTCGGCTGGTAGTGATGGGACCAGCTGCTAAAGTGCTGTTGCCTGCAGGTGTGTGTGTGTGTATGTGTATGTGGGCTTGTGATTTGGTCAAACCTTCTGGTTCAAAGCTCACACATGTCAAATGGAACCCATCAGGCCCAGCACCAGATGAATCACAGCCCATGTAAACACAGGTTTCTTCACTCTGGCCTCATGAGCTGGTCTCATTTCTGACTAAAAAAAGTCTAAAACCTCACATGCATATGTGTGCATTACCAATTAGCGGTGGCAAATCCGACCTGTTGTTAACTATATCTGAATACTGCAGATTTTAAATACAATATAATCATAATATGTGTATCATAATATGTACATTCTGTTAAAGTGCTCTATCTAATGGGGCTTCCTTAAATACAACAAAATACCTTCATCACTAAGAATTAGGGTCTGTTTATTAATTTTCTTTTTATGAGAAGCAAAGCAAGATTCAGATACTTCATTTTTTTCAGGATGCAGGCTGGTGAGGGAACATTTTGGAACTGTGAATATGGGAGATATTTTAGAAGCGAATGTAGGGAAGATATAGGGAAACCCAGTCACTGTGGATGCATGTGACAGGGTATTTCTTGGTGCCGGTCCCAAGCCCGGGTAAAGGGTGAGGGTTGTGTCAGGAAAGGCATCTAGAGTAAAACTTTTGCCCAATAAATTATGTGCACAACCAGACTGGTTACCCGCTGTGGTGGGGTGCCACTGAGCAAAGCGCCGTACCCACACACTGCTCCCCATGCACCTGTCATGGCTGCCCACTGCTCACCAAGGGTGATGGTTAAAAGCAGAGGACACATTTCGTTGTGTTACCGTGTGCTGTGCTTGCTGTGCTTCACAATGACAATCACTTCACTTTTGCCTTTTCACTTTCAAAATTGGAGCAGCCAAAGGAAGAAGAATGATTGGATGTCAGAATCATTAATTTGTCTTACAGAAGTGCAGATAATCTACATGGTTTCGTATGTTTTTTTTTTTAGCAGACGTGGTCCTGAGATTCTGTTTATTCTGTTGTCTGCTGACAGCAACATTAACCACATCAGCAAAACCCAAAGATAAATACTACCATATATAATACATATATGCAGAATGTGTTAGTAACACACATGTCTAATAACCACAAAGTCACAGGTTCAAGCCCCACTTTGTACCATTGTGTCCCTGAGCAAGTCACTTACCCCAGGTTTGCTCCATGGGGACTGTCCCTGTAACTACTGATTGTAAATAGTTGTGGTTTAGAGCATCTGAAAAATGGAAATGGTTGATGTAATGACAGGAGGGGATTGAAATAATTCAGATTGAGTAAGTATGAGTGCTTTCAGTCCTCATCATTCTCTCTGGGCTCCTCCGACTTTAAGATGTGTTTATTAATGTCACCCCTAAGAAAGAGTTCTTCCAGGCCTAGATTTGTGCCCATATTTCCTCTTCACTGAATCAGCTGAGCAGATCTAGGATGGTGAATTCAACACTGGGCCCTGGTTTGCTGCTCTGGCCAACCCAGTGTAATGTTGCCAGGATGGTGAAGAGAGCATCACCGTATTGCCACAACGCGTCATCCTCACCCCCAGGCACCTAAAATTGTGTATGTGGCTCTTTCTGTCACACTTAAAAAGGGCACAAGTCACACATGCACATTATTAACAAGAGGGCAGTGGTAGCCTTGCGGGTAAGAAAGCGAACCCATAATTGGAAAGTTGCTGGTTGGAATCCTGAACCGCCAAGGTGCCACTGAAGTGCCACTGAGCAAAGTCCCATCCCCAGACACCTGCTCCCCGGGCTGCCCACTGCTCATTAAGGGTTATGGGTTAAATGCAGAAGACACATTTTAATTGTGTGCACCGTGTGCTGTGCTGCATAATGACAATCACTTCTCAGGCTGAAAAAGCACATATACTTACACAGTACACAGAAGGCATGAACCATGGACAAGTGATCAGGACCACGCTTATATAGGGGGGTAACTGGACACAGGTGGAAAATTCACCATGAACCAGACCGTTTATAATCTATTCATGGTCTTGACCTGACATTGCGTCTATCAAAACACTGAAATTAGAGGTCCGTGGCAGTGGTGGCCTAGCGGTTAAGGAAGCGGGCCCCGTAATCAGAAGGTTGCCGGTTCAAATCCCGATCCGCAAAGGTGCCACTGAGGTGCCACTGAGCAAAGCACCGTCCCCACACACTGCTCCCCGGGCGCTGTCATGGCTGCCCACTGCTCACTCAGGGTGATGGGTTAAATGCAGAGGACAAATTTGGGGCAGTGGTGGCCTAGCGGTTAAGGAAGCGACCCCGTAATCAGAAGGTTGCCGGTTCGAATCCCGATCCGCCAAGGTACCACTGAGGTGCCACTGAGCAAAGCACCGTCCCCACACACTGCTCCCCGGGCGCCGGTCATGGCTGCCCACTGCTCACCAAGGGTGATGGGTTAAATGCAGAGGACAAATTTCACTGTGTGCACCGTGTGCTGTGCTGTGTATCACATGTGACAATCACTTCACTTTATTTATTATTATATTATTATATTCTGGATAAGGATTTCATCTCATCCCAAGCAAGGATGGTGAATAATGTAATTCTGATGCAATTTTGCATCAGGTGTTTATGAATTAGGACAACACAAACAGAGCACACCCCCTTCCTGTATAGCATTTCCCAAGGTGAAGTGGGCCATCAATAATGCTTTGTGTGTGCGCTGGTGGTCATACTTGGACCATCTATCAGCTCCGCTGGGGAAATGAATGAGTTGGTGGCACTGGAGCCCAGTGAGTAAACCTGACCCAAAAAGAGCGCTGTTTCCATGGGGTACATACTGCATACAGTAGGTGAATCTATGAATAGGCGTCTCCTATGAGCTAGCCAATGAGAGAGCACCGCCTCTGAGTCTTGGTGTGCTGTTGTAATTGTGTGGACAGTCTCCTGAACATGGTTTCCAAATAGAAAAATCACCTCTCAGGAAAAAAGCTTTTTATAAACTACATGTACACCGCCCCACTTAATTCAGCGTTATACAGTACATTACTCTTAGCATGGCTAATTGGTTTCAGTGTCTTGTACATGTCTAGATGCGTTTCACAATTCCCCTCTGTGGTCTACATGTTGACTAAGAAGGATGCACTGTTCTGACCATGCATACCTGCTCAAACACCCCCACCTCATTTCACCTAATCTGGACTCCAAAGTATGTCTACTCAGGGTGCTAGTATGTCATCACGGCATTCCATGGAAAACATCCAGATTTGGTTGTACAACTGACTCAGTGTTCAGTCCTTTCATCACTTCATACTTCAGAGTTTAACCGGTTGCACTAGAGGCTTTAAAGGTTTTTCAGAAAAATCATAATTACAGTGAGTAAGAGGTCATTTGGCATGAGAGGAATTATGTGTTCTGTACTCCTCCATTTAGGCCTAAATTACTCAGACCTGAATTACTGTAATCTACATCCTCATTAATCATTAATTTATGGATCTTAAACAGATTGTAAAACATTGTAATACCGAAAATAATTCTAAAAAGTTCAACAATACAGGTTTTCTTTCTTCCGACCACAAAATCGTGTTCACAAAATACCTATTAGATGGATTTACATATTACACTTTATCTGTATGCTTTGCAGGTCCACACTCCCTACATGCACTACATCTTATGTATAACTGAGAAAATGTTGAATTCCATAATATGAGACTTTTTAAAAAATCATATTAGAAGCTCACCTGTACATTCTGTACACAAACCCTGTAAAACAAGATCATAAAAGTGCTCATCCAGCCACAGAATCATGTGGAATGCATGTATTCTACTGCACTGTAATAGCTTGTTCAGTGCTGCTCAGAAAATGTTCTTAAATGTTTCATGAGTCAGGTTAATGCATTACAAAATATCTGTAACGGGTACGTAGTCATTTCTGCCCTTCCAAGTCATTTGCATATACGTTAAACCATGGATGACAGATTTTACTTTGTCCGACATTCTGTACTTCTACATGTCACATTCATAATTAGGCTGCGCTCACATTTTCCAATAGTACAGTCTTATTATGTCTGAATTGTCTATTATTAAGCACTGGCTACAGTAAAGCAGCCTGATTATGGACTAATTAATAATGTGAGGCAGTAGATGTTGTAGATTGTAGAACAACAACATAAATATAACACAACAAAAATAATATAAACACAATATTAATAACATTTATTATTATTATTATTATTTTAAGTATAGTAATAGCAGTGCTAGTATTGTAATGTTATGTTATCCTATCCTATCTTTAAACAGTACATTTCCCTTGTTTTTATAGTCCCATAGCATTACCTGCTGTCCATGGAACAGTTTATGCATATCACACCATTGCACACTCATTCACTCACTCACTGATTCATTCAGTTGTAGAAGCCGCCCCTGCCCCTGGTCTCCTGGAAAACAGGGCTTTTATTATTACAGCCCACAGGCAAACAGCACTAAAGACCCAGAGAAATGTAAGTCTATGGAAATGAGAGCACCAATATCTCCGGCTTCCCCCTTCAAAGAAAGGGAAAAAAAGATTGAGGCAGGAAAAGGTGGTACATCATTGTTCTTCTCTCCATGGCTTTATGAGAAATTAATTAATTATGAATGAATGAGTGAGTTAAGAAAAGAAGACGGAGGCTCTATTGCTGTTAACATAATTGCAATTCCCCCTTCAGATAGGAACTGGGGCCATTTTATCACCTCTGATTTTGGAAATGAAAGCTGATAAAGGTTTTAAAAAATGCTTTAATTTGTCATCGATTTGCATGAAACTCTGTAATTACAGTGAAGACCCCCTCCCACGTTCCCACTCTAGTTCTTACCCTCAGACTATACGTTTAGTAGGAAGGCATATATCTCAAAATTTCCATCTTATATTTTTCTATTTCAATGTTTCAGACGTCCATTTTTTTCCCTCCGCGGCAGCAGAGAGCGAGGGCGGCGTCGAAAAGGACTGAACAGAAAAATCTTAAATCAAAGTGCTCAATTATGGACTCCCAGTAATTACTGGGCCTCTTGAATTAAAGAGCTCTCATGGGGCAGATAGATAGATGCATAGATGATGCATGGGGGGCAGGAATAGATAGGTAAATAAATGAATATGCCACATAGAAATACAATGTAGCCCAGGGGCCAGGAGCGACAAATACACGCATTAATCGAAGAGCTGCAAACCGCTGCCATGCAATTAAAAGGATATTGAGTGGATGCTGTGGGTCTTTGAGCCGGCATGCAGGCCGATGGCGGTCGAAGTCCACACCGCGTGGGGCAATAAACCTGCACCCTTTCCCCTGTGCTTCATCTCTCAGTGAAGGGGTAAGGGTCATGCCATAAAGGGACTTTGGGTCGTGAATTGGGTCCCTGTATGGCAATTCGGTGCTCAATGAAAGTGAGTGAGTGTGCACACGTCACACCGGGGGCTCGGAAAGCAAGTTCCAGTTGAGGCGTGTTCAGGTTCCAGAAATGTGCTAAGTTTATCAATATAAACCCCGTGCCATTTAGCAACAGCCCTTTGGGCATCTTACACACATTAAACATCGTCATATACCATAAACTGTGCACCAATACAAATCTGTGAAAACAACACCGCTGTTGACCTAAGCTGCAAGAATGACAAAATGACAACATTGACTTATCTTAACGCATAGCTGCAGAATTTCCTTATTTTTATGAAACAATGACATTATGTGTATAAAGAAAGAGGGACTGTTAACCTACTGTTCTCTGAGCAGCAATACAATATTGTAACTGTACACATTTCTGAAAGCCAATTCAAAATTCGAATTACTATGATTATTAACATTAACTTAGATAGCAACATTATTATTTTTATTAGTACTACTAGTAGTAGTCAGTAGTAGTAGTAGAAGAAGATGACGTGGTTTATTATTTAATCAATAAGAAGTGCCTAAAAAAAATCATTCTAAAAGAACTGTTACGATTAATCTTCGGCCTTTCTGAAGCGTCACCCCAGTTTCTGGAGTTCAGGGGTATAAATTAGGATGCTTGGGCGTTGATTTTGGTGCAACCTTTGAGGGGCAGGCAGGGAGCACACAATCTCATCTGTTTTCTAGCTGTGTGTGATTGATAGGGCTTAAGCCTCTTCCCACATTAACACATGTAGGGAGTTTTGTCATCGAGCTGCACTGCTGCCAGAACTCATTTGGTCAAACATGGAATTTATTACAGATGTTCCCCTGTGCTTATAAAACCAGGGCCAGACACAGAACAGGAACAAAGGCTGTTGTGCTCACACGCACATTTGCATGTGCATATGTTCTTGCGCACATATGCACGCAAATATGGCAATGGATTATACCCCTGCATGCACATATGCCTTCACAAATGTCCACCGGCTGACAATCATAAACACACACAGACACATGCACAAGCAGACCTACTTACAAATGAAGAATGCAGCCAGCGAAACTGAAAAGATGCATAAAAAAAACATCTAAGGGCAGACCTACGCAAACAGGCACTCACACACTCCTGCCCCTGCATGCACTGCATAATAAATGAATACAATTAAATCAATAAAAGAGGATCTGCAAACTAAAATTGCACTAGTTTTTCTTACACTTGTAAACTAGTTGCTCTTTAAATACAGACAAAATTTATATTTGTTATCTCTTTTCAGTCTGTTAAATTTATTTTTATTTTTTGTAGTTACTTATGACATACACACATACCCAGACATATGCTCATTCTTGCAACACACACATACACACACATGCACAGACCCAATGCTTTCTCTCTTTATTGTTTTCATGAAATTAAATAATAGTGCTTTATTACAACAAACACATGTTTTAAATAAAAAACTGTAAAAGATGGATTTATTGTAATTATGAACCTTTTGTGAGCTTAACCCTAAACCCATAAACTCATAGCCTGAAATTTAAAACACATGTTTAGCATAATTTTTTTTTTTACAATAAAGTGCTCTTCTCGTCATTTCAAGTGTGGAACTAATTACGGTCAATTTAGAGTCACCATTTCACCCTAGTGTACATGCCTTTGGACAGTGGGTGGCAACTGAGAACCCAGGAGAAACCCACACCAACGTGGGGAGAGCATGCAAACTCAAGGTTTAAGCCGGGATTCACCTTGTAGCAACTGTGCGGCCTCGAGCAAATTACACTTTAGGTACATACAGTATATGACTATAGTACAAACTGAATATGAAAGTTAATTGCATTCAGACCACACGAAGATGAGCCACTGCATGAGCAATGGCAGTAATGGACAGGGGACCTCTGGACCTCAGTCTGTTCTCATGAGTCAGTATTCAGACAGCTTTGTTTGGGCCAATATTTCAACTGTTAAAATAGATTTCTGCAGTTTACCTTTTTTTGTGGACCTTTTAGTTGCTGTTCATGTTCAGGTTTAAAGACTCATGCTGTGCTGTGGATAGTGTGGACAGAGGTCTGGTGGGTCAGGGTTCATGTCAATTTTATAGGGTCTGCAGCAGAATGGGCGTAACGCTACTCTCAGTCCATCTAGTTTTATGCTGCTTATGTGCAAAATGGATAAATGGCTACACTATACCATAGTCATTTTTCTTTAAAATGTGTGAAATGACAGTCCTTTAGTCCCCCCAAATTCCTGTCACGCTTAGCTTACATCTGAATGTCTGTGTGTCTGAGTATGTGACTGTGTGTGTGTGTGTATGTGGGGCTTTGATGAGTCTCCGTTAAATGGTTAAATGGCTGCAATGTGGCTCAGGCTGTGTGGCTCCCTGTCGGCTTGATTTATCGGGCTCCGCGGGGCCTGTCAGGATTGGCGGGAATGATTGGAGCGGATGAGTACCTCGGCACTGCGTGATTTACCGGATTTCATTTCCATTCTAGTAAAGTCAATCTCTCTGGAAGGTCACTGGCCAGCACTTCTACATTAGCGTGGTTTAATCCCCATCCGTCAGGGCAGGGCAGCGC
Organism: Denticeps clupeoides; assembly: GCF_900700375.1. NCBI lineage: Eukaryota > Metazoa > Chordata > Actinopteri > Clupeiformes > Denticipitidae > Denticeps > Denticeps clupeoides. The sequence goes on from NC_041716.1 coordinate 16,382,119, forward strand.
CGCGCCGCGTCACTTGTTAATTATAAATGGGTCCAAATCCGAACCTCCTCGCCCAACTCCACTCCAGTCTGCTCGGCGACCGCTTGGCGACCTCACGTGCGCCAGACGCCGCTGCTGGCGTTTTTTTTTTTTAACCTGCATTTCCTTTTCATGCCTCTTGTTTTTGCTCCAGGGTTTATTTTATCGGCCTCCAGAGGTTTCTGTTACTCTTCTTTGTTACTTGCAGCCCTGGGGGCAAAGATGGAAGGGTGAGTTGTGAAGGAGAGGAAGACAAAAAAAAAAAAACAAAAAAAAAAAAAAA